>NC_091445.1:14854725-15114725 GCF_964237555.1 Oryctolagus cuniculus | reverse complement strand
GCCGGAGCTGCACCGATCCAAAGCAAGGAGCCAGGTGCTTCTTCCTGGTCTCCCATGCAGGTGCAGGGACCCAAGCACTTGGGCCATCATCCACTGCCCTCCTGTGCCACAGCAGAGAGCTGGACTGGAAGAGGAGCAACCAGGACTAGAACCCGGAGCCCATATGGGATGCCGGCGCCACAGGTGGAGGATTAACCAAGTGAGCCACGGCGCTGGCCCCTCAAATATTTTAACCAGCAGCTTAACCAGTAGGCCAACCATCTGCCCCTAAAGAAATTATTCCACACATATTCTGACACTATGAAAAGGGCTTGTGCTATGTGCCTGAGGTTCCACAATGAATAGTATAAACTCTCCAGTATCAAGACATGCATAGAGCAGATGACAATTATGACTCTAAAAATAATGCTAATAATTTAAAAAATGTGTGTATTATCAAAAATGTAAGTTTTCTAGAACATATCTTCCATATCTATTTAAATAAAGAATGCAGACTTTTGGGATTGGCCTTGTGGCACAGTGAGTCAAGCTGTTGCTTGGGATGATGGAAGATTCTTTATGTCTATCACTCTCCCTGTCATAGAAATAAATTCTTAAAAAAGAATGTGTAATTTTCCTTTTTTCTTTTTTGACAGGCAGAGTGGACAGTGAGAGAGAGAGACACAGAGAGAAAGGTCTTCGTTTGCCGTTGGTTCACCCTCCAATAGCTGCCACGGCCAGCGCACCATGCTGATCTGATGGCAGGAGCCAGGTACTTATCCTGGTCTCCCATGGGGTGTAGGGCCCAAGTACTTGGGCCATCCTCCACTGCACTCCCCGGCCATAGCAGAGAGCTGGCCTGGAAGAGGGGCAACTGGGACAGAATCTGGCACACCGACCGGGACTAGAACCTGGTGTGCCGGAGCCGCAAGGTGGAGGATTAGCCTAGTGAGCTGCGGTGCCGGCCGTAATTTTCCTTGTGAAGGCAACAGTTACATTAGTTTTGTTCACCCTCTTCTAGGGCACCTAAAAATCCTATAAAAATTAAGATGTTTTTCAAATGAGTATTAGAGTGTGCAACCAAAAATGAAATGGATTTTTCTGAACAGAAAGTAATTTGACACCCAGTAAATAGAAGCCTAATAAGGTATATTTCTAAATAAAGATGAGAAAGAACTCCTGTGGGTTGGAGAGGTTTATTTTTGCTAATATGTCCCTTATCTCCAGTCACATCTACTTTTGGACTTTGAGACCATTAATGCCATTTTCAGGTAGCAATGTTCCCGAGGTCTCCAAATCTGATCAGGGACCAAATGAGAAAGACTGGTTGTTTGTGTTCACCATCATGCATTCTGTTTTGACAACCTAAAAGGGTTACAATGGCTGCATTCTGGTGATTTTTGGACACTCTTTGCAAAGCTTCTCATTTGAGAGAACAGAGGCAACCCCTGGTTTGTAGGGGAGGGGAAGTAAACATGTTGTTCTGAGAAGTGTGGCAGAACAACTGAAGCTAAAAAAAGTTAAGAGTTTAGGAAATTTGATCGGGAAGATCCTGAGTCTGAAGCCCAAATCTCACTGACTATAGGAACAAAGGACTTATGAATTCATTTATCACGATGTCATGTTGCACTCCTCGAGTACATATAGCGAAAAACAGATCTTACAGTAAGAAACACATGTATAAAAGAAGACTGTAGGATTACTACTTGGTTGCCGGTTTGAAAATAGTCGTACTGCCATTAGTGGAAGTGGCAGCCACAGGTAATGCATAGAGAAGTGTAACAGCATTGCTGCAAATAGAGTTTTATCAAACTTTGTTTTATAATTTTTATAATGTATAAATGTTAAGAATGATACACTATTATAGTTTGAATAACCTGTGATTATTATTTTTTATGTATTTATTTATATTTATTTTTTATTTATTTGCCAGATAGAGTTAGACAGTGAGAGAGATAGAGGTGGAGAGAAAGGTCTTCCTTCCATTGGTTCACTCCCCAAATGGCCACTACAGCCGGAGCTGCGCCCATCCGAAGGAAGGAGCCAGGTGCTTCCTCCTGGTCTCCCATGTGGGTGCAGGGGTCCAAGTACTTGGGCCATCCTCCACTGCACTCCCGGGCCACAGCAGAGAGCTGGACTGGAAGAGGAGCAACTGGGACTAGAACCCAGTGCCCATATGGGATGCCGGCGCTAGAAGCGGAGGATTAACCAAGTGAGCCATGGTGCCGGCCCCCTGTGATTATTTAAAATTTTACTGTATATGAGCGAAATTAACATCTCTTCATTTCATTACTGTTCATAGCACCTCCCTATATTCCTGCTGAAACGTGGTCTTTCTACTTTTTCCTTGTTGAACTTTTTATTTAGTGGAGCATTAAGCCTTTGACTATAATGTAAATTTAAAATATGTTTCAAAGGAATGAACTATTAATACTCAAAAAAACCAACACATATATCAAAAACCAAACAAACTAAACAAAGCAAACAAAGCAAAGTAAACAAACAAAATAACCAAAACCCATGGCTCCCATTACGACAGAGTAATATCTGGTGTTAAAAGAAGACAGGACAGCTTATCTCCTGATCATATGCTTCCTGTATTTGTACAATTTTTTTTGCCTGTAACTCAAGGTCCCAATTAGGTAGCAGTTGTTCCTGGAAAATTGCAAAAATTTAGGAGGAGCTACAATATTCTTACAGTCCAAAAATGGGAAATCTATTGTAGATTGCTGTCACAGCCAGGGTGTTCCACTGACTATCCCTTGGACACAATTCTTTTCCCTTTATCCTGAGTCTTATTGGCTTATCTGGAGTTGCATGATGAGGGAGAAACCCCAAGTGACTCCATAATGTAGAGATTTCACCAGCAAGCCTGTGTCCGTTTCCACACATATTCATCTTCACGAGAGGAAGGTGCCGGATGACAGGGACTGTGTTCCTGGGGACATGATTATCCTGCTATTTGTTTCTGGGCAGTTTGTCAAGCTATGAGTTTTCTCTCCAGGTATCAAGTCAGTGTTTGTGACATCTTTAACACTTCAGACATAAATGTGCTCCAAGTTCAAGGTCCCCACTCTTGGATGTCTAAAATTTCTAGACAGTAGGTTGATTAGAGAGGAAGTCTTGAGACAGAACTTACCTAAGTACCCATCCATTTAAAAGGCTTAGGGTAGGATGAGATTATAGAACAGAACGGAAGGGTCAGAAGCTTGGACACAGTAGGTTGCATCCTTTCTCTGAATCTTTGAGGACAGTTCAAATGGTGCTATCTAACTTGTGTGAGCAGCAGTCATAAAACAACAAGTAATAGTGTGATAACTCAGGGTTTCAGAGAACAAGAGTGAGGATGTGGCAGTTTTATCTAAGTCAGCGTGAAGGGATCAGGGATAAGGGAAGTCACCTGAACACAGCTCTATGGGAAAGGGTCAAAGCTTAGCAGCTGTGGCCTTCAGTGGAGATGCAGCTATGCCCAGGGAACAGAGGTCTCCATCAATCCATTCTGCTTTCCTTGTTGTGTCTGATTGACTGAGTCCAGCCAGAAGCAGAGGGAAAGTGAGCCTGAGAATGCAGTCTGTACAGGTCAGCATCTTAGGGCATCATCTTGAGAGGAAAAAGACAGAAAGTAGACCTTGAGAACCAGGGTAGACTCAGCACTCACTTTCCCAAAGTACATTGTAAGGAAAGCTAGCTTCCTGAAGCCAACCATGGTGAAGACACCCACAGTCAGATGGATTTAGGAAACCTCAGATAATGTGATCCATGCGTCCGCATACTCTGTTCCAGGCTGGGTTTGTGGAACTGAGCATAGAGCAGTAAAAAGAAAGAAAGGGAAGTTTGCTTCTTTGAAATTTACAGTTTTCTGGGAGGAAAAATAAATGCACAGTGGCCAGTGATATGAAGAATAATAAAATAGCTTAGTTTTGATGGGATTTCTCTTTAACATTATTCTTTTTTTTAACTTTTATTTAATAAATATAAATTTCCAAAGTACAGCTTTTGGATTACAGTGGCATTTCCCCCCATAACCTCCCTTCCACTCACAACCATCCCATCTCCCACTCCCTCTCCCATCCCATTCACATAAAGATTCATTTTCAATTATCTTTATATACAGAAGATCCATTTAGAATATATTAAATAAAGATTTCAACAGTTTGCACCCATACAGAAACACAAAGTGTAAATTACTGTTTGAGTACTAGTTATACCATTAAATCACATAGTACAACACATTAACGACAGGGATCCTATAAGGGGAGTAAGTTCACAGTGACTCCTGTTGTTGATTTAACAATTTGACACTCTTGTTTATGGTGTCAGTAATTACAGAGGCTCTTGTCATGAGTTGCCAAGGCTATGGAAGCCTTTTGAGTTCGCCAACTCTGATCTTATTCCGACAGGGTCATAGTCAAAGTGGAAGTTCTCTCCTCCCTTCAGAGAAAGGTACCTCCTTCTCTGAGGGCCCGTTTTTTCCACTGGGATCTCACTCACAGAGACCTTTCATTTAGTTGTTTTTTTTTTTTTTTTTTTTTTTTTTTTTTTTTTTTTTTTTTTTTTTTTTTTTTTTTGCCAGAGTGTCTTGGCTTTCCATGCCTGAAATACTCTCATGGGCTTTTTAGCCAGATCCGAATGCCTTAATAAGGGTCTGATTCTGAGGCCAGAGTGCTGTTTAGGACATCTGCCATTCTATGAGTCTGCTATGTATCCCGCTTCCCATGTTGGATCATTCTCTCCTTTTTAATTCTATCAGTTAGTATTAGCAGACACTAGTCTTGTTTATGTGATCCCTTTGACTCCCAATCCTAACATCATGATCAGTTATGAACTGAAACTGATCACTTTGACTAGTGAGATGGCATTGGTACATGCCACCTTGATGGGAATGAATTGGAATCTCCTGGCTCATTTCTAACTCTACCATTTGGGACAAGTCCAGTTGAGCATGTGCTGAACTGTACATTGCTCTTTAACATTATTCTATTAAATACATTTCAAGAAACATGGATTTAGTAAAATATGATTTGTCGTGGGGGAAAGTATGTCACCCCCAAACTTAACAGAGATTAAGTAATGTTAAGACTAAATATAATTAATTTTAGCATATCTAACTAGATAACAATTTCTAAAGCATGAGCTTGAAGCTGAGACAATTGTGAATTAAAAGAAATAAATCAGAGTTTAGTCTGAGCATGTTAGAAAATCAAGAGTAAGAGAAATAAAAACATTTAAATTCAGGAGAAAAAGGTGACATGCAGATGAAGCAAGTATGCCTATAGTCTGCAGGAAGAGGAAGTAGGGTTGTTATATGCAATGGATTTAGAAGCAATCATGGGATAGATTTCACTGGAGGATCTTAAGTGATGGCAACGTTATGTTTTTTATATCTCATGCTATGACATTTACAGAAAAATAAAATTTTTATTAGCATACTGGTATTTTTACATAAAATAAATACAAAAGCCTAGTTAAGACATAAAAATTCCATGTTCCACCAGAGATGAGAGAAGCATATTTAATTCATGTTCTTTCAAATATGAGTGCCATGGGGACATTTTTATCAGAGCATTTTTATTCGACAATGCATAAGTTTATACATATTCTATTGTAGCTACGTCAGCCATTTAAAAAATAATTATCTGACCTTAAAGTTTAAATGGCTTTCTTTTACTTAATTATGCTATTAAAATAAAAAGTTTATGTGGAATTAAAAGCAACTTTTATTTTTCTTGTATAAAGTTAAATGTAATTAGCTGAGACCAATTTATACATATTTACAAATGATTATTTAAGAATAAACAAAATCTAAAATAACAACTATGAACAGAAAAGTGCCAGAAAATAATTGGAATAATATGATGAACTTAAGGTAATACACTATTTGAGCAGTTCCAAGTACACTGCCCTACCTAGGAGGGCTCGATAGAAGATTCCTTGTTGATGATGGTGATAATGATGATTCTTGCCTACTTAATCTTACAAAATCTGGTTGTCACATAAGATATCATGAAAGTATTAGCAGTTGATCTCTTTATTTATCTATTCAAAATGAATTAACAAGGAGCAGCATTGTGGCACAGCGAGTTAAGCTGCTACTTGTGACGTCAACATCACATATCTGAGTGCCAGTTTGAATCCTGGCTGCTCTGCATCTAATCCAACTTCTTGTTAATGTGCTTGAGAAGGAGGCCAAAATGGCCCAGGAGTTTGAGTCCCTGCCACCCATGTGGGAGACTTGGATGGAGTTACAGACTCCTGATTTTGGCCTTGCCCATCCCTGATTGTGGCACACATTTGGGAAGTGAACCAGCTCTCTCTCTCTCTTCTGCTTTTCAAATAAATAAACAAAAAATATAAATAAATATTTTTATAAAAGCCTTAGCATTCATATTCTCTTTGATAAAGCAAATTCTGTATATACAAAAACATTCTCAAATATTTAAAATTATATATATATATATAACATGTAAATAGTATAGAAAAGAATTTATGTAGATTACACAGACACAGAAATAAAATACTGTGCTGGTGCCTGAATTGTGACACTATCATTACTGTAACAATGACATATGCATAGTTAGCCAGGTTCTCTCTATTATATAACCAGGACATTCACTGGCTATCAGTGACTTTATAAAAATCATTCTTATGTTTGTTCTATATTCAATCAACAAACTACTGGAAACAAGCTGAGTTGAGCCACTCACTGACATTAGTGGACTGTGTCTCCTTGAGCTGCATTTACGTGCTCGGCATGGAAGTTCACTGACTGAAGAATTTACCAGATTCTATGCACTGCCTCTTAGGAAGATCATTGTACAAGGAGAGAAATGTGCTTGTTTTTGCTGAAACTGAGGGAATGATATAGACTAGCCAGGGTGATGAAGAATGTGAAATTTTTCTCTTGGGTTTTGGACACACAGAATTAACTAAAGAAAGTTGCATCAGTCTAAAAAAAATCCAGTGGACAGCTCAAACTCAGCTATCCTTTTCCTTAACAGAAACAATGTACTTCTGAACAATCTGGTTATGCAAGATTCTTTCTCTTTACAAAACCCTTCCATGGTCTCTAAATATCATTCTATTCTGCTTCTCTACTCTCCTTGAATCTCATTCAAAAGCAGACTACTCTGTGAACAGGCATCTCATAAATGTCATAATGGATAGTTTGCAGCTATATTGGAGGTGGAAAACCATGTTTGCCACAGAGCTGTCTGCTCTATGTTAAGATTTGGACTCTCTGAGACTCTGCTTCCTTATCTGAATTAGGTTACTTATGCATGATTTGAAGAATAATTGGGAAGGTCATAATTATTACATGCTACAAATTTGAAATCTTTAAGATTCAATGAATTATTGAGTTATTCTTTGGGCATTTAATATATAAACTACTCAAAATAGGAAACTACATTTAAAGGTTTTGGATTTTGCTCTTTGACACAATATATTTGATAAATTTCAAGTGCAAAATTAGTGAAAATAACTGATATGTGACTCTCCAGGAATAAAGTGTATCACATTTAAAGATAGTGCGGTTATTTGATAAATAAATAAGTAGATAATCCCTGGGAGGAATTTAGGAAAGTATGAGTACATGTTCATTTAAGAGGAGGCCTTTATCTTAAATAAATTTTTTTTTAAAAATGCTAGTAAACTAGCTAGAAGAAATAGGCTGATTGTCAAAGGGGTTTGTGCACAACTAGCAGGACTGGAGCAACTGTGTGCATCCTAGTTGCAGGTGGGCTCTGCTTTGTTTGCTGTAGAGGCAGGTGTACTTACCTGAGACTGAATTAGAGTTTGGAAATATGAAGAAGTGATTTTAAAATTTATTTATTTAAAGGGCAAGGAGAATGAGGTAGCAACTAGAGGACATCATCTTGAGTGAAATAAGTCAGACACAGAAAGGCAAATACTGCATGCTCTCCATTATGTGTGGGAGCAAAAAGAAAAAGAAAAGAAAAAAAAAACTATAAAATGAAAGCTAAAACAGAAATTGTGCATATCAGTATTGCTGTGAATATGGTTTTGTAAATTTTTGTTCTATACCCTTGTCAGACCAATGACTAAGAATGCTTTTCTATAATAGTTTTAATGATCTGTGATTACTTTACAATTTGATGTATAAGGGTGGAGTGGTCATTTTTCCATTCAATTATTGTTTGTTGCCTTGCCTATATTCCCACTAAATGAGGGGATTTTTGCTTTTTATAGTTGAACTTACTTGGTGAAGCATGAAGGCTTTTGACTGTAATGTGAGTTTAAAATATGTTATCTCAAAAAAAGTGCAGAAGAACCAAAGAAAAAGAAAGATATAAAAGAAAGAAAGAGAGAAAGAAAGAGAGAAAAAAATGGGGATTAGTGGGAGGGAAGCTTGGAGGGAGAAAGCGTAGGGAGGAGGAAAGGAGTGGCGTTATTAGAATTATATCTCTGAACTGTAGTGAATCTGTTAAAACTAATGAAAATAAAAAAAATCAAAAAAGAGGCAGAGATCGATATACAGGTACAGACAGAGCAATATAGATAGATAGATAGATAGATAGATAGATCTGCTGATTTACTTACAAATACCTGCAACAGCAAGAGCTGGGTGAGGCTGAAACCAGAAGCCCAGACCTCAATCCAGGTCCTTCCCAGGTGGGCAGGCACCGACTACTTGAGCCATCACCTTTTGCCTCCCAGAAAGTGCATTATCAGGAAACTAGAATGCAAAACAAAACTGACCCTAGAACCCTTGCATTCTTAATTCCCTCCTCCCCTACCAATAAACCTTTTATTTAAGGAATACAAGCTTCATGCATTTCGTAAGTTCAACTTTAGGAATATAGTGATTCTTCCCACCATATCCGCTCTCCCACACACACTTCTCCTCCTCATCCTCCTCCCTCTCCCATTCCCAGTCCCATTCTCCACTATGATCCATTTTCAATTAACTTTATACACAGAAGACAAACACTATACTAAGAGTTCAACAATTTGCATGAAAACAAAACAAAACAAAACAAACTGTTCCTCAACAGTTGAGACAAGGGATATTCAAAGTCATTGAATCTTGAAGTTAATTTCACTTTTTTTAGAAACTTACTTAATGTTAAAGATGCAGCCAACAATAATATATCTTTTGCAAGCACTTAGACATAATTATAATACAACTTTTTGAGGGCAGCAGTCCTGCATGAGAAGTTAGTACACAATGACTCCTGTTGTTAATTTAACAATTAACACTCTTATATATGACATCAGTGGTCACTTGAGGCTTTTGACATGAGCTGCTTAGGCTATGGAAGTCTTTTGAATCCACAAACTCAGTCTTTATTTAGACAAAGCCATAAGCAAAGTGGAAGTTCTCTGCTCCCTTCAGAGAAAAGTACCTCATTCTTTGATGACCACTTCTTTCCACTGGGGCCTCACCCACCATAGTCCTTTGTGTAGGACATATTTTGCCACATCTTCTTGGTTTTCCATGCCTGAAATGCTCTTGGAAGGTTTTCAGCCAGACCAGGATGCCTTAAGGACTGATTCTGATGCAGAGTACTACTTAAAGCAATTGTCA
Organism: Oryctolagus cuniculus; assembly: GCF_964237555.1. Lineage (NCBI taxonomy): Eukaryota > Metazoa > Chordata > Mammalia > Lagomorpha > Leporidae > Oryctolagus > Oryctolagus cuniculus. The sequence continues at coordinate 15,105,199 of NC_091445.1, read as the reverse complement.
TTCTATGAGTCTGCTGTGTGGGCTGTTTCCCATGTTGGTGCATTCACTCCTTTCTAATTCTATTTATTATTATTTTTTAGAAAGCTTTCATTTAATAAATAAAAATTTCATAGGTACAACTTTTGGAATATAGCATACATTTAATCCATATTATCACTTTAACATTTAAGATGCTGTTTTTACCACCAAGCTTAAGGAGATGTGGGGTCACATAGCAAGTTTTTAAACTGTATCCTTAGAAGTAAGTCTATAGGAATGTATGCAGAATTATACAGCTTTACAGTTACAAACTTCATACATTTCATAATTACAACTTTAGGAAGCTGGTGATTCTTGCCACTGTGTTTGCCCTCCCACCCATACTCCCACCCCTCAAAATACTAAGAATATTCTTCACAGATATAGAAAAAAATAATAATGAATTTAATAAACACAGAAGACACTGAATAACTAAAGCACTCTTATACAACAAAAACAAAGCTGGAAACATAACAATATCAAATTTCAAAACATAGTACAGGGCAGCTATAATCAAAACTACTTAGTACCAGCAAAAAAGCAGATGGATAGACCAATAGAACAGAATAGAAACACCAGAAGTCAATCTATGCATCTATAACCAACTTATTTGGCAAAGGAGCTAAAACCAATCCCTGGAACAAGAACAGTCTCTTCAACAAATGATGCTGGGAAAACTGAATTTCCACATGCAGAAATATGAATCAAGACCCCTACCTTACACCTTATGCAAAAATCCATTCAAAATGGACTGAAGACCTAAATCTACGATCTGATACCATCAAATGTTTAGAGAACATTGGAGAAACCCTGCAAGACATTGGCACAGGCAAAGTGTCCTTGGAAAAGACCCGAGAGGCACAAGCAATCAAAGCCAAAATTGACAAATGAGATTGCATCAAACTGAGAAGCTTCTGTACTGCAAAAGAGACACTCAGGAAAGTAAAGAGGCAACTGACAGAATGGGAGAAATTATTTGCAAACTATGCAACCCATGCATTCTTAATGTTTGTGGTTATCTCAAGTGGTGTCTTAACCATAAACATATCCTTATTGATGATGTTTCTTTCACACACATACTGAACTATTGCTGTCTGGCAAGGGGTAACACCATTGCTTGATTTAGTAAGCAGAAGCTAAAATGGTTAGTTATAAGCAGTTAATGACAACAGTTGAAGCATTCACAGGCAAGCAGATCATGACTACATTCCATTCAACAGTTTTTTTTTTTTTTTCTTTTCTTTCCTTTATTTTTTTTTCTTTTGTTCTGACATTGGAGAGGCCTCTATCACATAAAGAGATATTGAAATGGAACTGTTTTCTCTGAGACATATCCTTAAAGATGAAGAAAATTTTATCTCTTCCTCCAGGATAAAGGCTAAATCACCCAATTTAAATCCCAGTTGTTCAGTTCTGTTGTATGTGAAAACCAATTACTTATGTTTATAACCTTATATCCTATGACTTTGCTATACTACCCTATTAGTTCAAGGAGATCTTTTTTTTTTAATCAAGCTTTTGGGATATGCTACATAGAAATCATGTCATCTGTGAATTAAGACTCCTTACTTTCTTACTCCCATCTTTAAAACTTTCATCTATCTTTGTTCTTATCTGATGAGGTAAGATTTCAGCATGATAACGGTAATAACTGTGAACATCCTTGTTTTGCATAGGTGGAAAGCATCTTATGTTGTAACCACAAGCCAGGGCGGAACACTTGATTGAGTTAGTTTAAGTCCACATATGCTAGAAGTATAAAATATATACCAAATCTCCAAGACCATATAAAAAAGATGAAAGAAATTGTTTTCTTAATACAACACTGTGTGGATGTAGCTCATGTTCTATTTTTAGTGGGCTGTTGCAATCCTAATTGTGGAATATTGATCTGACAGCTCTGCCAGTTTGGACCATCAGTACAAAAGCCAAATTTGCAAGGTTGAACTGAAAGAACTTCTGTGCCAAACGTCTTGTGGAATTGTGTCCAACTGGATTTCATTCACAAAAATAAGGATAAAACTCTGTCCTTATTTATGTCAAACTTATTTCAGATCTTCAAAAGTTTTTCTCATAGTTGTGTATGAATTTATGTATTCACATGAAGGTAGAGAAGTACAACAAATTCATCCCAAATCCCAGACTGATGGAATGTTTTCCTTCGGTGTACTCTTACTTATATTCAATGATGAATTTAGATTCATTCATTAAAAATGAAGATTTGAATGAAAATGCTAAAATGTCTGCAGATAATCAATAAGATTGGTCTTTTCAGTATATTTTAAACTTGAGATCTCAATGTCATTCCTGAAAAACAACCAAGAGCAGTGTTGATAGCTGGTTTGAAAGAAATAATAAAACTGTGAAGCCATTTTCTGTATAATTAAAATTATTACTTATTTTGTTGAGTTGATTCTTTTTAAAAGATACAAAATCACCTAAAACCCTAGAGTGCTATTGTAACACTTTTTTCTTTTATATCTGATAAGCCAAAGAAGTCACCATTTATGCTACTATAGTGAAACTCAGAACCTTCATAAAAGGGATATATGATTTATTTTCTTAGCTGGGAAAGCCCCCTGAAAAACCATGCTGGTATTAATAAAATGTCTAGGATTCAACAGCCATGCTATATTGAACAATTAATGGGTGTTTATAAAATTTCATGTTTGGGGAAAGTTTGTTCTTTCTGCATAGTAAAACTTATGACCAGATATATTCAGCACTATAATAAACCTGCTTTAAAATTCTTCCACAAAATTGACATTCAACCATGTTCTAACAGTTCAGATACTGGCAAGGTCTACAAAGATGCCACTGAAAAATATATATAGTGCATAATTTTCATTTCTTTGCTGTCAGGGTAACATGTGTGCTTCTTACGCTTTAGTGAAGTCTAGCAGTACAAATGTGTCAAAAAATCATAAAAATTTGTCTTCTATGACTAACATATAGGATTTAGGACTCTAGTATTTGGGATATTTATCTCTATGGAGGAAAAAAGAGTTTATTCCTGGACAAATATATATAGCTTACTTTTAACACTTTTTTCTTACAGGACTTAATGAAATGGTTTAGCTGAAGTCACCATACTCCATGCATAGATTTTTCATCTTCCTGTAATAGTCTGAATATTAGCATAAGGCTTGATATTCAGGGATTTAAAAAAAATGCTATTGAGCGGGGCAAAAAATGTATGAGAGACCTTTGAACTGTTCAGGGAAATTTGCATCATGAAAATTTGTGCATAGATTTAAAAATTTTTTGCACCATTATAGTTAAAATTTACTTTCATTTTCCATGATTGTTTTAAATTACCCTTGTATTATTTTTTTTTCTATGGCAAATCCCTTAGTGGAGTTATAAGGCAAATTTAGAAGAAAATAATTTCCTTGTCTGGATCTTACATTTAATTAATATGAAGGTACTTCAAAATTTTCATGGAACATTACATTAAAAGCTAAGCTTATGTTGGTCAAACTTACGCTCAGGTTTTTCATAATATGTATTTTCCATGAACTTTTTGAAGACCTGTAGTGTGAATTGTTTCAGCCTGTGTTCTTTCATTGCAAGTGACAGAAACCAAAACCCTTTTAGCTGAAGTAAAAATGTAATTACTCATTGAAGATGGAGGCTGCTGTGAGATGGAACCAAGAGATACAGATTCCGGCTGTGGCGCCTTGATGCTATTCTGCTGGTCTCTCTTGCCTCTGCTGGACAAATACATACATGACTCAAATACAAAGGTACAGATTTATTATTTACATTACATAATACATAATAAATATTTTCCTACGATTATTTGTAGAAAAAATAATTCACCTACAGTTAACATTGAATTGCATTTCACGATGTAATTAATATTTTAATTCATGCATTTAAATATAAAGAAGAAGCAAAATGGGCTGCTGTTATCTCTTCCTGTTGGGATACTGAAATTCTCATTTTAAATCAATGAATCAGGTCCTTATTTGAGCTGGATATAGGAATATTTAAACCCTTGTGGAGTAAGGATTTGTTAATATTTCATATTTTTATTTTTTGAAAACTTATTTTCATTTACTTGAAAGGTAAAGTGGCAAAGAGAGACAGCAAGAGAGGGAGCTTTCATCCACTGGTTTACATCCCAATTGCTTAATTCCCAGGACTGGGCCAGGCTGAAACCAACAGCCCATAACTCCATCTGGTGTCCTATGTAGCCAGCAGAAGCCCAAGCTCTTGGGTCATCATCTACTGCCTCCAAAGGGAGGATCCCTGTGGCTGGAACTCTTATATCAGCACTCTTATATCAGATGTAGATGTCTCAAGCATTGGCTTATCCCATCATGCTATAACACACTTTCATGTTTTTAAAGCAATATACACGATAAATACAGAGTGTATTGCATGATATAATAAAGCAAATGATTATAACAAATAAAATCCAAATTATCTACTCAGCCACTTCTTTAGAATAATGTTTCCTAAAGCAAGGTTCCTTAGACACTGTCAGGCATCCACTACATCAATAATAATCAGGTGTTATTTCCCTTTTTCTCTGTTTTTCACATAAATGCACCATGAGAAGTTCCAAAATCTTGATTTTGAAACCCTGAAGTTTCTCTTTTACTCATGTGGGAACACAATAAATAAATAAGCACACTTTGCAATCCCGTTTTGTAGGATATTTAATTTTTTTCTAAAGTTATCTAAATATTTATTTTAAATTTTTGAAATATTAAATTTAAAAGACTGATATACACTTTTCTTGTATTGAAGAATGGAACATTTACTCAACACAAATGAGATTAGAAAATTCACTTTATCTGCATATGGCAGCACTGGCCATTTCCGCAGATGCTAAAAAAGATGAAGCTTAGACTTCAGATAGAAATGAAACTCAAGGTAGGTAGAAATGACCCAAAAGAACTTGGAGAAGCTAAAAATAAAAAGTGAAAATATGATGCATGCAGCATTTCTCTTGGGATTATGAATGTCAATACTTCAGCTTATTATGTTTTCTACAATTTTGCTGTCAGTTATGATGTGATGCACTATTGAACCCACTATTCATAAATTAAATAAAAAAATTAATATTTAAATATACACATGATAAAATCTTGGTGCAGTTTTTTTTTCTCAATTTAGTTTTTAATTGATATTGTAAGCTTAAAGGTAAGTTTAGAGCAGAAAAGACAGAAATTTGATCATACATCAACGACTGCATTTGAAAAATCAAAGTACCCGCAGACATGCTAGAAAACATGCACACGTATTTAAGTGTGTTAATCTTGAAAGTCACACTTTTTTATTTTTTATTTAGTAAATATAAATTTTCAAAGTACAGTTAATGGATTACAATGGCTTTTCCCTCCCATAACTTGCCTCCCACCCGCAACCCTCCCATCTCCCGCTGCCTCTCCCATTCCATTCACATCAAGATTCATTTTCAATTCTCTTTATATACTGAAGATCAATTCAGTATATATTAAGTAAAGATTTCATCAGTTTGCACCCACACAGAAACACAAAGTGTAAAATACTGTTTCAGTACTAGTTATAGCATTACTTCACATTGGACAACACACTAAGGACAGATCCCACATGAGAAGTAAGTACACAGTGACTCCCATTGTTGACTTAACAATTTGACACTCTTGTTTATGGCATCAGTAATCTCCCTAGGCTCTAGTCATGAGTTGCCAAGGCTATGGAAGCCTTTTGAGTTCGCCGACTTTGATCTTATTCTGACAGGGTCATAGTCAAAGTGGAAGTTCTCTCCTCCCTTCAGAGAAAGGTATCTCCTTCTCTGAGGGCCCGTTCTTTCCACTGGGATCTCACTCGCAGAGATCTTCCATTTAGGTCTTCCTTTTTTTTTTTTCCAGGGTGTCTTGGCTTTCCATGCCTAAAATACTCTCATGGGCTCTTCAGCCATATCCGAATACCTTAAGGGCTGATTCTGAGGCCAGAGTGCTGTTTAGGACATCTGCCATTCTATGAGTCTACTGTGTATTCCATTTCCCATGATGGATTGTTCTCTCCCTTTTTGATTCTATCAGCTAGTATTAGCAGACACCTGACATGTTTGTGTGATCCCTTTGACTCTTAGACCTATCAGTGTGATCAGTGTGATCAATGAGATCAGTGTGATGACTTGGACTAGTGAGATGGCATTGGTACATGCCACCTTGATGGGATTGTATTGGGATCCCCTGGCATGATTCTAACTCCACCATTTGGGGCAAGTCCGATTGAGCATGTCCCAAATTGTACATCTCCTCCCTCTCTTATTCCCACAGTTATACTTAACAGGAATCACTTTTCAGTTAAAATTTAAACACCTAAGAATAATTGTGTGTTAATCACAGAGTTCAACCAATAGTACTAGAACAAAACAAAGAGAAAATACTAAAATGGATAAAGTATTACATTGTACATCAACCGTCAGGACAAGAGCTGATCAAATCACTGTTTCTCATAGTGTCCATTTCACTTCAACAGGTTTCCCCTTTGGAGCTCAGTTAGTTGTCGCCCATCAGGGAGAACATATGATATTTGTCCCTTTGGGACTGGCTTAATTCACTCAGCATGTTTTCCAGATTCCGCCATCTTGTTGCAAATGACCGGATTTTGTTGTTTTTGACTGCTGTTTAGTATTCTATAGAGTACATGTCCCATAATTTCTTTATCCAATCTACTGTTGAAGGGCATTTGGGTTGGTTCCAGGTCTTAGCTATTGTGAATTGAGCTGCAATAAACATTAATGTGCAGACAGCTTTTTTGTTTGCCAATTTAAATTCCTCTGGGTAAATTCCAAGGAGTGGTATGGCTGGGTTGAATGGTAGGGTTATATTCAGGTTTCTGAGGAATCTCCAGACTGACTTCCATAGTGGCTTAACCAATTTGCATTCCCACCAACAGTGGGTTAGTGTCCTTTTTTCCCCACATCCTCACCAGCATCTGTTGTTGGTAGATTTCTGAATGTGAGCCATTCTCACCGGGGTGAGGTGAAACCTCATTGTGGTTTTGGTTTGCATTTCCCTGATTGCTAGTGATCTTGAACATTTTTTCATGTGTCTGTTGGTCATTCGGATTTTCTATTTTGAATAATGTCTATTGAGGTCCTTGGCCCATCTCTTAAGTGGGTTGTTTGTTTTGATGTTGTGGAGTTTCTTGATTTCTTTGTAGATTCTGGTTATCAACCCTTTATCCGTTGCATAGTTTGCAAATATATTTTCCCATTCTGTTGGATGCCTCTTCACTTTCCTGACTGTTTCTTTTGCAGTACAGAAACTTCTCAATTTGATGCAATCCCAAATGTTAATTTTGGCTTTGACTGCCTGTGCTTCTGGGGTATTTTCCAAGAAGTCTTTGCCAGTACCTATATCTTGCAGAGTTTCTCCAATGCTCTCTAATAATTTGATGGTGTTGATTAAGTCTTTAATCCATGTTGAGTGAATTTTTGTGTAAGGTGAAAGGTAGGGGTCTTGCTTCATGATTCTGAACATGGAAATCCAATTTTCCTAGCACCATTTATTGAATAGACTGTCCGTACTTCAGGGATTAGTTTTGGATCCTTGATCAAATATAAGTTGGCTGTAGATGTTTGGATTGATTTCTGGTGTTTCTATTCTGTTCCATTGGTCTATCCGTCTGTTTCTGTACCAGTACCATGCTGTTTTGATTACAACTGCCCTGTAGTATGTCCTGAAATCTGGTATTGTGATGCCTCCGGCTTTGTTTTTGTTGTACAAGATTGCTTTAGCTATTTGAGGTCTCCTGTGTCTCCATATGAATTTCAGCATCATTTTTCCAGGTCTGAGAAGAATGTCTTCGGTATTTTGATTGGTATTGCATTGAATCTGTAAATTGCTTTTGGGAGAATGGACATTTTGATGATATTGATTCTTCCAATCCATGAGCATGGAAGATTTTTCCATTTTTTGGTATCCTCTTCTATTTCTTTCTTTAAGGTTTTGTAATTTTCATCGTAGAGATCCTTAACGTCCTTGGTTAAGTTTATTCCAAGGTATTTGATTGTTTTTGTAGCTATTGTGAATGGGATTGATCTTAGAAGTTCTTCCTCAGCCGTGGCATTGCCTGTGTATACAAAGGCTGTTGATTTTTGTGCATTGATTTTATACCCTGGTACTTTGCCAAACTCTTCTATGAGTTCCAATAGTCTCTTAGTAGAGTTCTTTGGATCCCCTAAATAAAGAATCATATCATCTGCAAAGAGTGATATTTTGACTTTTTCCTTCCCAATTCGTATCCCTTTAATTTCTTTTTCTTGCCTAATAGCTCTGGCTAAAACTTCCAGAACTATATTGAATAGCCATGGTGAGAGTGGGCATCCATGTCTGGTACCAGATCTCAGTGGAAATGCTTCCAACTTTTCCCCATTCAATAATTTAAAATTAAAAATAAACTACTGAAGCATTTTAGAGGTGAGGTTATTATATTACGTTGGCTGGAGACCTGTGTACAATATTTAAAATAATTTGGAAGCACCTTGTTCAACCATTACTCAATGCTTTCATGGATTTAAAGTCAGTAAAACAAATTCACTCTCCAATGATTCAGTAATTCACTAAATAAAAGATTCACCTGGAATAAAAGAATATTCTTTACTATCTCACTTATAAACTGAGAGATAGTAAATGGTTTCCAAAACTATATTAATCCAATTATGGCTCAATATCTATCACCAACAACTAATCACTGAATATCATTCTTTATATAAATGCTTGAAAACAAACATTAAATTATCTGGATGTCGTAAATATTAAGTAACCCTTATGAATCTCGTGATTTACCCCGGATCAGTTGCTGGTAACAGTACACTATACTTACTGTATTATTTTGGACATCACAGGTGCATATGCACACAGAGACACACACAAAGAGAAAAATAAAAGCCTATGTCCCTTAAGAATGTCCCTCATGAAGTGGAAAGAAATACTAATTTTGTTACATCTCAGCCCTTGTGTTTAGACCTTTTTATATCCTGCTTGACAACATAGGAATTATACGTAAAGCATTTTGTTGCATGTACAATAATTGTCCAAATAAAATGCCTAATTTAATTGAGGCACAGGTTGTCATAATGCTTTTTTTCCCCATGGAAAAGCATTTCTTACTTAAAAGAATGGCTGACAGAGGAACTATGATTATTCAATCTTGGGAATTTGGCAGACAATCTTGCAGAAATATGTTTTGTCACTTTATTAAGAGTGCAAAGAGTTCTTCACACCGAAAAGCCAGAGAATATCTGCATTAGACCTACCAGTGACTTCTCAAAATTACTTCAAAAACTTTGCCAAATAGAGATGAGAACTTCAACTCTTCCATTGGACACTCTTGTACCATTGGTTATCACAATCACCTCTCTACAACATATTATCATCATTCCCTCACATTTATTTAAGAAAAAAAAAAGCTCATACTGTCACTAATTTGATCATTTTGCTTTGATAAAACGGTCAATAATGCAGCCATATAAAAATATGAGAATTCCGTTCATTATTAGCTACAGTCATGGAATGAGAAAGTAAAAACAGCAACTTGTTCCATTGGTAAGATAATAAAACGGACCAATATTTGTTCCAATAGGGTCTTCAACTTTCGAGCACTTCCTCAAACAACTTTCTAGATGCAAATGACAGTAATTATAAGTGGTAGTTAAGCATTTATTTTATGAAGAAAATAGCAAGATGAAGTAAATGAGAATATTGAGAAATGAAGACTTAAATTTTTCTCTAAGTAAAGCAAGATATGTAAATAAATAAATAATAGGGATTGAAAAAAACACAGGAATGTGATCTCAAATTGGAAAAAAAGAATACATGTACAAACAAATCTACATTAATATATCTCTTACAAGTCTACATGTGGATAAAAATAGCAATTGACAAAAGAGCAAAGGACAGGAATCAGCAATAGAAAAATATTTTTAATAAACCAATGATAACCTCATCAGTATTAAAAGAAAAGAAATTAATAAAATATTATCTTTTTACAACTACTTGATAGATTTAACATTTAATAAGGATAGTCAAAATTTCTAAGTATGTTGGGAAGTTGGCAATCATAGGCTAAAACTTTGAGATGTTATTTGACTCTAGCTAATGAAACTTTATGACTTCCCCATGGATGCCAAAATCCTCAGATGCTCAGAACAAAATGATATAGTAATAAATGCTTGTGTATAATCTATGTACACCCTCCTATAGTCTCAAACTCATCTCTTGATTACTTATAGTACCCATACAATGGAAATTCTGGATAAAGAGTAGTTTAACTACATTATTTAGAGATTAATGACAAGAAAAAAGCCTGTGCATGTCCTATATCAACACAATTTTTCTGAATGTTTAAATTTGTGGTTGTTTGAATCCACAGGCACAGAGCCCATGGACAGAGAGGATCAACGGTATTATTGATTGTGTTTGTGCAAGAAGGGGTCATTGCACATAATCAAAGTTAAACAATTGGAGAATTGATTAAATAAGTTATTGGATACATAATAGAAAATAAATCAACATTAAGAACCATTTCCAAAGAATATCCAATGACATGATAAAAATGACCTGGATATACCAGGATAAAGAATGTTAAGCATATAAAATAGACAATACCAATTTGCAATCAATTTAAACTACGAATGTGTGTATGTGAATCTCTGTGTGTGCATATGTGTGTGGTTCTATATGTGCACATATAAGAATATACATTTGCTTCTCAGGGAAATATGCAGAAATGAGAGAGAACAAATTGCTGAAACCCTCATATATCTGCTTTTATAAAGGACTAGCTTTAGTTTAAAGGAACTAATCCTTCCAATATTCTTACAGCTATTTGAGATATTAGCAAATGAACAGTTGCAATGTGGACATTTAAAAGATGGTACATGAACATATGTTGTTATTCAGCTATTTTGAATTCTCCATAAACAAGAAATACATTCTTCTGGATTAACAAAATTACAGCAGAATGCTTTTAATAAACCAGAATGGTCTGGGATTAATCATTTTGTTCAGTCTTCACACATTCAGAATGTATTTCCATTTCTGATTGCAAAAAAAACCACTTTTCCCTTTGATTAAAGGAAAGTGAAAGAAAAAGGGAGCAAACAGAGGAGGAGGGGATGAGTGGTGAGCTAAAGGACAGATTGAGTGTATGCATTTTAATCTGGCAGTTGTCTTGTGTATTTTTTTTTGCCAAAAGCCTGCTAATTTCATACAAAAATTTAAATATTGTAGCAGTCACCCAACTTAAACATTTGGCAAATAGTTATCCTATTTTAAAAATGAAAAAAATATTTCTCAAGTGCTTCTGTTTTCAAAATACTGTCTCACGCTATTCTTTATGTTTGCTTGATCATTCTTTTATAGAAAATGCTTCTCTCAATATGGGATGGTACACACATACACAAAAACACACATAAACACATGCACACATACACACACACATACACACATATGCACACACACATATTTGCTCCTATCACATCCATTCAAGATAATATTGGCTCAACTTGCTAAAAGTGAAATAATCTTTCTTTTCATTTCATTTCCTTTTTTTTTTTTGATGGAGTATACCTATGATCTTTTAAAACATATAGAAGTTATATAGGAAATCAACCGTTACATTACTGGAGTGTTAAATAAATTTCTTAAAGGATAACCTGTGGAAAAATGCAAAAGCTATTTCATATTTGCTTCAGTTTAAACAAAAAACAAACTGAAATCCACTTTTCACAGGAACATGGAAGCTTGCACTTTTAGATGTGAATCACCCCAAGGGACTGCTTGCTAGCTTCACACGGCGTCAGGCACCATATTCTCAATCCCATGGGTGCTTTTTGTTATTTCTTCTGTCCTCAAGCTGACTTTAGAGGGGCATTCATTTTTTAAATGAAAAATGAATCTGGAGTGTTGGAATTATACAATCTGTACTATTGCACTTGACCGCATTAGTGTCAAATCTAAAATGGCTTCTAGAATTCCTAAGAAAAATTCTAAATATCTCTCCTCCTGTAGTTGATGTGTATTGGTAGGCACGTTAGTTGTTTCCCACTTAAATGAAGGGGCATATCTTTTCATAAGGAAATATTTATATCTACATTTACCAAAATTTGGATTCATTGTAACCTTAGAAGTCAGGAAGATGAAATGATATAATGGATTAAATGTGGTATATTAAGAAAGCAGCTCAAATTCCATTCTAAATTGCATGCCTTTAAATATATATATATGCATATATATACATAAATAATTTTAGAATAATCTTAGCATTTCCTACTACCACTAAAATGTACTATCCTTGACCAATTAGCTGAGTTAATAAGAATACTACATTATGACAGTATGTTCACAGACTATGCTAATAATCTCAATTAGCCATTTCACCAATGCTGGTGAAAAGGACAGTAAAGATTGCATTTATCACCACATAAGGAAGACAACTGACCACATCAACTGCCTATAAATTTTTGAAAGAAAAATGAGCATGTTCTAATCTAATGTAGGTAGAGGAAAAGATGCTTTATATAAGCTCCAGAGGCCCTCATTTGCACTGACCTTATCAAGGTTATTAGAAGTCTATCTGGTCCCATGGTCATGTACTTTTCTTAAAATTTGTAGAAGTAGAATAATTTAACTGCTGCCTCCTTTCCTTTTGACTTTCCCTCCATGATAGATAGTGTTTCATTATGGTATACTTGGGTATCTTGGTAGAGGAAAATTAAGTTGTTGATACATTTGCTTTTAGTTTGATAGGAATTATTAAGTAGTTTGCAGTCACTTTTACATTGAATTAAGCTATTTTCAGTTGTTTCAATACCATGGCCCAAACGTGTAGGGCCAGAGGTCAGTCATACGATGATAGATATATTCTGGATACCCAGCACTTGAAATATGTCAGCAGTCCACAATGTCGCACATGCCTGGAGGAATAAACTAGTCTTTTATAAACCTTCAAAACCATATGACGCACACACAACATTGTTGATAAAGGTTTTCCACAATGTGAGAAGTCTTAACATTACCAATACAGAGGTGGAATAAACTTGTCTGACTTACCAACAGTACTAATAATCCATCAAGCTTTCTAGGGCAAGTAGTGAATTATGTCTGTAAGATTCCATAGAAAATCTTATAAAGTTGTTTCAGAGGTAGGAGTTGTGGTTGTGGAAAAGCCTTAAACTACTGCTCGAGATACCCTCATCCAACATCCAAGTGCTGATTTGAGTGCCAACTACTCCCATCCCTATCCAGCTTCCTGTTAATGCATCCTTTGAGGCAGCAAATGATGGCTCAAGTACTTGGGTTGCTGTCAATCATATGGGAAACACAGATGGAGTTCTGTGTTCTTAGCTTTAGTCTGGCCCAGCCCAGGCTGTTGAAGCACTTGGCAGGGGTGTTACCAATGGATGGAAGCTCTCTCTCTCTCTCTTTCTCTCTGTCTCCCTCTACTAGCTTCAGTTGCATCTGAAAAGATCCTTCTCAGCAGCATTTAGACTACTGTTCAGTTGAACCAAGTGATGGAAGTTTTGGGTGTAGGGGATGTAAAAATCATCTTTAGAATTCTGCCTGCTATAGGACTGATATAATTCATACTTTTAATTTTAAAAACTGACAAGTTTATAATAAAATGGCCTATGCAAGGTTTTTTTTAAAGATTTATTTATTTATTTGAAAGTCAAAGTTACACAGAGAGAGGAGAGGCAGAGAGAGAGGTCTTCCATACGATGGTTCACTCCCCAGATGGCCACAATGGCTAGAGATGCACTGATCTGAAGCCAGGAGCTTCTTCCAGGTCTCTCACATGGGTGCAGGGACACAAGGACCTGGGCCATCTTGTACTGTTTTCCCCGGCCATAGCAGAGAGCTGGATTGGAAGAGGAGCAGCCGGGACTAGAACCGGCGTTCATATGGAATGCCAGCGCTTCAGGCCAGGGTGTCAACCCACTGCGCCATAGCACCGGCCCTCTATGCAAGGTTATTAACCAGGTTTTTCATCATATTAATAATTGATAACACTAAATTTCTTGTTATCTTAGGAAAGAATATATAGAATCCTATCCAATTTTCATAAATTATTATCTCCCCCCTCCTCAACAACACAAATTATCCCAACTCTCAGACAATAAATGATTTGAACTATCAGCTATTGGACTTTTGTCAAGCATTATCCAACAGCAGTGACATTTGAAGGATGGACAAAAGTATTGGGTTCTTTGTAGTTTTTTTTTTTTTTTTTTTTTTTAATCAGAAAGCCTTTTTTTCTGGAGAGAATCCCATAGTTCAGACTTTAGATTTTTGAGAACTTTAGTGTCTGTCACAGCCACTAACTTATGCAGTATGAGAAGAAGGATAGACTATAGGTAAAATAAGTGTGTCCCAATAAACTTTACGAATTCTATGGTGAACAAGATTTGCTTTAGGGACATAAGGGGGTTAACTGAGTTTTTCAAACCCTAGTGTGAGTATTTGGGTTCTGAAACCCTGTATTTAATTCTCTGGGCCAACCCAAACATATCATTTCCTGTTGCCATGGAGAAGGTGTTCCAATCATGTTCATTATATATTATGACCTTGAATTTGTGACTTTCTTTAAAAAACTGTAGCCATTTATTTGAAAAAAGATTTATTTATTTAATTGAAATTCAGAGTTACACAGAGAAATGAGAGGCAGAGATAGAAAGGTCTTCCTCTGCTGGTTCCCTCCCCAGATGGCTGGAGCTAAAGTCAGGAGCCAGGAGCCAGGAACTTCTTCCAGGTTTTCCACGCGGTGCAGGGCCCAAGGACTTGGGCCATCTTTTTCTGCTTTCTCAGGCCATAGCAGAGAGTTGGATTGGAAGTGGAGCAACCGGGACAGGAACCGGTGCCCATACGGGATTCCAGCTCTGCAGGCCATGGCTTTACTCATTATGTCACAGTGCCAGCCACAAGGTAGTCATATTTTAAAAAACTTGTGTAGTTTTTCAAAACTGTCAATGTGCACTAAATTGTTCAGTGATCCTTTATAAATTCCCCACATTACACATTTCCTTCAAAATTGAGTTAGGAGTATATATGTGTGTATGTATTTTTTCTCATGATGAATTAATATTTTTAATTTTATCAAGCAATAAATGTTACTTATGTAATCACATCAGGTTTCTCTTTATTATTTGGCTTATAAAAAGTACCCATAATGGGTGCTCATTTTTATTCTTATGTGTTTAAGCTTTAGATCACATTTATTTATTTCCCTTTTTTCTTTAAATTATTGTCATACAGAATATATTATTTTAATTATAATCTTCTTAAATTCCTGAAAAATAAATTATAAATGGATACATTAAATAGATTTGTAATTAAAATTCCTGTTTATGATTATCTGTCTCAAATCTAAAAGTTGATGCTCATGTTTCATGAGGTTTCCTTAATTTTCTGCCTTCCCTATAATTAGCTTTTTGCATGACCAATGTATTGATGGAATTTTATCTATTTGTATTTCCCATCAGAGTAATGGTTGAGTCTATGTAGTGATTCCTTTTTTAATTCAATAAATTTTATATTAATATATTTGATATATATGAGCAATCAATAAATAAAGATATATATATATATATAGAGAGAGAGAGAGAGAGAGAGAGACATGAGAGCGCGAGCTTCTCAGCCTTGGAGTATTGAAATTTTAAAACAGAAATTCTGGTTGAGATGGACCATCTTCTACATTGTGGTATGTCTAGCAGCACCTTTTTGTGTTTTAAACATTTATATATTTACTTATTAATTTGAAAATCAGAATTACATAGAGAGAGGAAGAGACACGCAGAAAGATCTTCCATCTACTGGTTCACTCCACAGATGGCTGAAACAGTCAGCTCGGGGTCAGGTTGAAGCCAGGAGCAGGAGATTCATCCCGGTCTTCCATGTGGATAGCAGGGGCCCAAATACTTGGGTCATCTTCTGCTGCTCACACCAGGCCATTTAGCAGATTGCTGGATCACAAGTGGAGCAGCAGGCATGGAACCAGTGCCTATATGGGGTGCTGGCATTGCAAGTGGTGGCTTTACCTGCTATGTTCAGAGTGTTCTACCTTTATTTTTTTTTTTATGAAAAGCTTTATTAATTAATCTATTAGAAAGGCAGAACAACAGAGAGAGACAGAAAGACAGGGACAGGGAAGGAGATCGTCCATTCCCTGGTTCAACCCTGTTCATTTTCCTCCCTCTCACAAAATGACTGTAAGAGTGAAAATGTGCACCAGGCTGAAGCCAGGAAGCCAAGACTCAGTCTTGTTCTCCCACGTGGGTGCAGAGACCCAAGTACTGTGTCATCTTTTTCTGCTTTCCAGGGATATTAGCAGGAAGCTGGATTGAAAGTGTTGCAGCTGGGACTTGAATGAGTGTCAGGGATGCAAGCTGCACCACAACACCTGCTCTACATTCTACTGTTTTTCACTTGTAACTCTGGTATTATTTCCCTCTTTTAATCTTATTCCTCTGATTTTAATTAAAAACATGTATATATATATATATATATATGGGTAAAATGTATGACCTTTGCAACATTAAATCATACTCTAGCCTACATCTGTTGTATAGGCATATATACATATGTGTGTGTATAATATATAATACAAATGTATGTATATACATGGACACAGAGTTGTCCCTCAGTACTCATGGAGTGTTGGTACTAGATCGCTTCATTGATGCCACAATCTGCAAATGCTGAAATCCCTTTCATGATATTTGTATATAAGCTATAGAACAAAGTAAATCTGTGTCCTCATTTGGAAATATGATTATTGAATAACAGATCCCAAGACGCCTTTCAAGCCTTCACTCTCTAAGATGTGTAGATTGTAGGTTGAGCACTTATAATCCAACACAATAGAAACTGGAGTTCAATAGCAGTAGGCAACTGGCAGAGGGACTACCTGATTTTTCTACTTTCTCATTATAATTCTGTAATAAGCCAAGTAGAAAAACAATCCGGCATTTTTGATGTTTTTATATAGAGAACACTGAGGTAGAGTAGAAGTGCCATTGAGGAATCAGCATGGAGTTACTGGTAGACTTCAAGACGATTTTGTGACGAATAATTTAGAAAGCTACTGGTGTAATACAATACAAAAATATTTGAAAAGCAGAATGAAAGTGAATTATTTTTTATATTCAGTTTGTATGTCATGAGCTTCAGGAGTTGCTAAGTAGAGAAAAACATGTCATTCACTGGAAGATACTGATAAATGTTTCAAAGAGGAGGAAAATGACAATAATAAATGTAGTCAGTCACAGTCTGCTTTGTCTATAAGTGAAGATAATGCCTTATCATTAGTAGATGGGGCTTGTGGCTTGTTTTGAATTGTTTTTTGATAGTTGATGATAGTTTTTACAAATTTATGCCTACTTTCTTTACCACCCATAATTCCCCTTAATAATCTAATCTGACTTTTGATTTTGGGAAGTTCGTTTTGCATTACAATAGAGTGGAATTATGTAATGTATGTGTAGGTAAGATGTATGACTTTTGCACCATTAATATATTCTAGCTGAAATCTTAGAGTGATTGAATGCTTCTGCTTTTATAATATATTGTTATATTTTATATTCTTACACCTTAGCAAACATATGGGGTATATAATAATTCTAGAGCTTTTTCTAAAGTCCTTCAGTGAGTATATATTTAAAATATACATAGATTCTTTCTTGGAAAATCAATTGCAACCTCATTTTAATTTAAAATTATTGAGCCACTTAATTTCACATTATATTAAAAAGCTTTAATGGCAACCACAGAGATTTGTTGGAAAAATACTGACTTTTTTTCAAGGAATATTAAAAATAATGACTATGGAAAACTTTGAAGCACTGTATGCTAATTGATTATTTTACAAATATATATGACATATACAGGTATATGAATATGCAACACATATTCATATAAACTCAAGAGTTCATACGCTTATTCTTTAAACAGAAGTATCATAAATATGATACTTCCATATATATGCATTAAATTCAGGCTAACAGATTACAGTTGAGAATTTCTTAGCAAAATCTGTACTTTATCTGTATATGTGTGTGCACAACTATGTTTCTAACTCCCAAAACAAATCTACAAATGCTAAGAACAAAATGACATGAAAACCTTCTCACATATTATTTTGTGAAAATCTTTTTAGGACTCATGAGAATAAATCTCTCGTTAAGGATGAGATTGGCACCATAAAATGTAAGAGGATGATCAGGGTCATAATTGAAACAGTGTAATAAAAGTGACATGTCATTTTTTATGCCATAATATAGAATTCTTATATACCTCTACTCCCACAAAAACATAAAACTCACTTAGTTCAGAACGTTCTACCATTTCTTAATTGTTACTCTGGTCACATTTCCCGCCCTTAATCCTATTCTTTGAATCTTAAAAAAAAATCTGCTGAACACTAATGATTTAACCTTGCCTCCTACCTACTTTCCCTCTTTATTCTGAGGTTTCTTAAGGGCTATAATGAGCTGTCCCCACACAAACAGGCCAAATTAGTGGGTAATGACTGCTGGGCCTGTGAATGTTCTCCCTCCCCCTTTCTTACAGTTTCACAACATTATCAGAATGGTCTGTCGCCTCCCTAGCAATTAGGAACAATTACTACTTTATAACATTAGTGGTGGCAGGCTTATTATGTTCCAGGATATGTAAAAGTAAGCTGGGGGTAGGGGAGAAGTGCAAGGCCAATGGGGGTCATTGTCATGTGAGGGGCTTCCTCGTTTATATTCATCGTTTTAATTTCATTATTTTCAGGATAACAGCTGCAAAGATTTATATGAACTCTGTTAGATGAAAGTGAGCATCCTATATATCCAAGGTTGTGTTTTGCTCCTTTTACACAGATAATATCTCATTGTGATGGCTTTAATTCTCAAAATAATGAAAATGGCTCTGGATCATTCTGTAGGAGAAAAAAAGATGTTATTTATTTTTGGTGTCCTAGGAAAAATGTGCTTTGTGCACGTGTGTGTGTGTGTGTGTGTGTGTGTGTGCAGGTGTAGTGTAACTTGCTTGGATCTGGGTTGAGTTTCCTTAGCTTAGCACTATCAAAGAGTCATTGAAAAGGATGGTATTGTAACTAGAAGAGCACCCTAGGTTCCTGACCAATCTATGTTAAAATAGGAGAGTTTAGGTCAAGATAAATTTCCATTGAATAGTCATAGTGAAAAGATGTGAAAGATTTGAAAGTGTTACAACTGCAGTTAGCTTTTCTCTTTCTGGGGGAATTGCAGACCACCTTATAGACTCACGGATGTTTAGCTCATCTCATTTCAAATTCTTTCTGTTTTTCTTTTTCTTTCTTTTTTAAAAATATTTATTTTACTCCTTTGAAAATTTTATTTGGCTGGCACCATGGCTCACTAGGCTAATCCTCCAGCTGCGGCGCCAGCACCCCGGGGTTCTAGTCCTGGTTGGGGTGCTGGATTCTGTTCCAGTTGCTCCTCTTCCAGTCCAGCTCTCTGCTGTGGCCCAGGAAGGCAGTGGAGGATGGCCCAAGTGCTTGGGTCCCTGCACCTGCATGGGAGACCAGGGGGAAGCACCTGGCTCCTGGCTTCGGATTGGTGAAGCAACACGCTGGCCGTAGCGGCCACTTTGGGGGTGAACCAAAGGAAAAAGGAAGACTTTTTTTCTCTCTCTCTCACTGTCTAACTCTGCCTGTCAAAAATAAATAAATAAATAAAAATAAAGAAAAAAGAAAATTTTATTTTACAGAGAGAGAGCCAGATACAGAGCGAGGGAGAAATATATCTTCTATCTACTGGCTCACCCCTGCAATGGCTGAAATAGCCAGGGTTAGTCCAGGCAGAAGCCAGAAGGTAAGAGCCTCCTCTGATCCTCCCATGTGTATTGCAGGGGCCTAAGCACGTTGATCATCTTCCACTGCTTTCCCAGGTCATAGCAGAGAGTTGATCTGGAGTGGAGCCCACAGGCATACCATCATTGCAGGTGGAGGCTCAATCGGGTATGCTAAAATTCTGAGCCAACTCTATTTTTCTAACAAAGTTTTACTACTTCTGTAAGGAATTTGTTGAGGATCTGAATGATACTTATTTGACATTAAAAGGAAAAGGAAGGAAGTCAGAATCTCCCTTACCACCACCACCACAAACAAAGCCTTACTTGCTGCTGCTGTGTGGAGGCATGTTTCACGGAGGGTATATTCTAGTATTTCACTAAAGCACAATGTACTACTATAAAGGATATGACCATATTATGTTTGGTTCCTGTTGGGTCCCTCACTCTAAGGTCACAGAACATATTCCTAAAGCTTTCCCTTGGACAGCATTTTAGTTTACTTCAGATCATTCATGCTTCAAAAAAAGAAGGGGCTTAAAGATCCTCATGGAATAGGAAATAGTACAAATTTAATATTTATTAAAGAAAAGGAATTATTCCTGATACCATGAATAGGACAAAATTTTCAGATGGAATTGGTAAGAAATATTGATATAAGTGTCAGCAGTGTGATGAAAGAAAAACCATTATTATTACTGTTGTTGTTATTGTTGAAAAAAGAGACTACTCTTGTAAAATTTGAAATTACTGTGCTTTTTTTTTGGAGCATGCTTTTAAGCGAGCTAAAGAAAAATAGAAGGAAATGAAGCTTTTGAACTATAGCCATGCAAAATTTGATTAAACAAAATAAGTGGACCAAGAATGGTAAAATATTTTTTTTCAGAATGAAAGGTGTTTTTTTTTTGCATATTTTAAGTCAGGAAAGAAAAAAATTAAATGAGGAAAGAGGACAAAGAATTATAAAGTCATGGAATCTGAGACATTCATTACCTCTCAGAATTAGAAGAAAAAATATAATATTTTCATAATGGCTAGAAAGTAATAGAAGAGAATAAGAACAGAAGTATATTGAGGTAAAGGGACATACATTGAATGGGGTCTTTCTTTTCAATGAATTAGAAAGCAAAGATTTTGTCTCATTTAGAAAATTGCAGCAGACATTCTGGAGGAAAATAAAAGTTGCATAAAGGATGTAGCCTTGACTGACAAGCATCTTGAAAACACACCGAGATCAATAGTAATTCTCTGGTTGTCTGGAGCTAACAGACAATTCAGTTGTTCATTAAAAACGTCAAAGAAAATAGTATGGTCTTTTAATGCAGAGCAAATAATTAGTGCAATGACTACATTTTTTCAATTTTTGATTGTGTGTGTGCACCAAATACCTATAATCACATTATTGTCTGTCTAGAGAGAACCAAAGTTGGCCAACTCAAACCTTTATTACGTGGTAGTTATTAAACAATTTCTATACTTTATGCCATATAAAATGCTAATAACAGCACAAGCAATGCAAAATCCAGCAAGAACAATAAAATTGATTTTATCTTTGAAAAATATATATAATTATAAGGCTCTTGTGTTTGGGTGAAGGGGAACATAATTTGCTTGATATTACAAATGTTGAACATACTTTACCAATTACTGGATTACTAATCATTTATATAGTAAGATTTTGTTAATCTTTGTAAAGTAAGTTTAAATTTTTTGGCGTGGTTAAGAAACAGTGATAGTAAAGTTTTCAAAATGAAAAAGGAGCATATTTCCTATCTAAGAAAAAACTCGAATACTTATCTTTCACACCTACTCAGTTTCTTAGGGACTCTTGACTTTTCATTTATACTTGCATTTAACCTTTATTTGTTCCCCAGTTTTAAAATACTGGTGTGTGGTATTTACCCCATAAAAATAACAATTTAACTTCACAAAGCACTTGCACGTGAATATTCATAGCAATTTTATTCATAATAGCTCAAAACTGGAAACAGCCAAAACATCCTTATGTGTAAATAAATAAACACATTGTGGTACATCCATATTTTGGAATACTACTCAACAACCAAAAAGAACTATTATTGAAACACCCAACTACTTGGAAGGATCTCAAGGGAATTACATTGGATGAAATCAAGCCATTTCCAAATAGTTACTATTAATTCCATTTATATTACATTCTTGAAAAGAGGAAAACATGGAGATGAAAAAGACATTAATGTTTGCCAGGGATTAAGGGAGTGGGGTGAGAAAGCTATAGTCCTGGCTGTAACATAGTTGCATAAGAAGTACTTGCCACAGCATGGCTCTACATTGTTACTAAGGTGAGGATCTGAGAAATCTCTTTCTATAGTAAAGTTGCAAAGAACCAAAGAGACACACACATAAATGTGTGTAGTAGAATTGGTGAGATATGAGTAAGGTTGATTTCATCAACATTAATTCCATAGATGTGATGTTAAGCTATTGTCTTACAAAATATAACCACAGAGTGGTGCACAAAATTTTTCTGTCATATCTTTTATACATGCATATAAATCTACAATTATTTACAGATAAAATTTTGAAAACATTCTTTAAAGATTTGTTTTATTTATTTGAAAGGTAGAGTTACAGAAAGAGAGAGAGGTCCTCTATCCAACAGTTCACTTTACAAATGGTTGCAATGGCTGGGATTGGGTCAGGTGAAGGAATAGTATGTTTACTTCAAAGGGGAGCAGAAAATGGGACAATTTTAAACATAGGGCATAGAGAATATATGACTGTTGATTAGTGTTTTTGCAATAAATGACAAGATATATTGATGCAGTGAAAGAAGATATAAATAAAAGAATAAATAGGGGATGAAATCCAAAGTAAATATGGGATTGACTTTTTCCCAGTTCAGCAGAGAAGAGGATATGTCTTTGCAACAAGAACTAAACTGGATGATGAGTATTTGAAAGTGGAGTTTGTGATGGCAGCCCTATATCAGACAAAGCCTTTCAGAACAAATCTTTGACATGAACCTGGAAGTATTAAAAATGGAATGGGAACACGTCATAGACAGAATTAAAGCAGTGTGAAGACTTAGGGTAGAAAGTATCTTCACTACTAGAAAAACAGAAAGGAAAGCTTGTGTAGAACCTAAATGGGAGAGTGATACAAGATAGAGTGAGAGAGTGAATGGCAGGGGGAAATTTGAAGAGCATTTTCAACCATGTTAAGAGTTTGATGTCCTAATTTAAGCAGGGTATAATAAATTGTAGGCAAATTATCGAATGTTTTATCTTATTTAATCTGTTTATCAAAAGAAGTAGAGAGGCTGGCACCGCAGCTCACTTGGCTAATCCTCCCCCTGCAGTGCTGGCACCCCGGGTTCTAGTCCCGGCTGGGGAGCCGGATTCTGTCTCCGTTACTCCTCTTCCAGTCCAGCTCTCTGCTGTAGCCTGGGAAGGCAGTGGAGGATGCCCAAGTGCTTGGGCCCTGTACCCGCATGAGAGACCAGGAAGAAGCACCTGGCTCCTGGCTTTGAATTGGCGAAGCAGGCTGGCCATAGCGGCCATTTGGGGCGTGAACCAACGGAAAAGGAAGACCTCTCTCTCTCTCTCTCTCTAATTCTGCCTGTCAAAAAAAAGGAAGTAGAGAGACAGACAGTGAGAACAACTGATTCGCTCCCAAATGTGTGCAAAAGCTGGAGCCAGAGCCAGGCACTCAGTGCAGGTCTCTCAAGTAGGTGGTAGGAACCCGGGTAGTTAAGCCATCACCTGCTGCCTCCCTGAAAGCTGAAATCAGAAGCCAGAGACAAGTATCAAACTCGAACATTCTACCATGGTGTGCAGGTTTCTGAAGCACACACAGAATTCTTGCCCTTGCCTTTTCGTTTTAAAGATTGTTCTGTCCTTCATAAAAAAAAAAAAAAAAAAAAATTGATGAAGAGGCAATGAGAAAAAGAGGAAGATATATTTAGGAGTCTAAAATAGTAGTCCCATAACAAAAGAAGGTAATTAAGATTAGGGAAGTGGCAATGAAGATAAAGAGAAATGGAAAATTCTGGACATGTTTGAATGTAGAATTCACAGGATTTGTTTATGTACTAGACTTGTGTGACAAAGAAAATGGAAGACTCAAAGATATTCACAGGATTTAGGCTACAGAAACAAGCTGTAATTTAGTCTTTTTAAATGAAAGAATATATAGGAGGAAACTATTTTGCAATTTAATGTTAAGCATCCAAACTTTGAAGTTGAGTAGGCAACAGCATACATTACACTATAAGTCAAGAGAGCTATTGGGTCAGAAGTTCACAGTCATTACTGTACAAGTAATTCTTAAAAGGTCATGAGATTTTCTAAGGATAGGCTTTAGATAAAGAGTAAAAAGGGTCCCAGTGAGAGATTGTTTAGAAAATAGAATTGAAAGAAATCATGATAAGAGGCAGAAAAGGAAATAGATTATTGCAAGTGATGGCTACTGATGAATCTATATGATCACTTAAGAAATTATAGAATGGGAGAAGAAACTAAGATGATGTGGAAGTCAAAAAAGGAGCAAGAAGCCCAGGAGAACGTCATCACAAGACTGCAATATCAAGGAAATGTGTGCACAGCAGTATTTGTTGGATTTTGCAAAATGTAAATCCTTGGTTATTTTGGCAAAATAATTTCACAGGGATGAAAAAAAAAACAGTCTGAGGATCAAGATGTTCATAGCCCTTGGCCCTCTGTATATAAAGTTAAACTAAAAGTGAACCATAATGAAGAGGATAAGAGAAGGAGTAGGAGGTGAGACAGGAGTCAGGGTGGGAGGGCAGGTATGGGGGAAAGAACCACTACATTCCTAAAGTTGTACTTAGGAAAATGCATTCATCAAATAAAAGCTTTAATAAAAGTTCATAGAGGGTGATAGAGGGTGAAGGAATAGTATGTTTACTACAAAGAGGGGAGCAGAAAATGGGACAATTTTAAACATAGGGCATAGAGAATATATGACTGTTGATTAGTGTTTTTGCAATAAATGACAAGATATATTGATGCAGCTAAAGAAGTTATAAATAAAAGAATAAACAGGGGATGAAATCCAAAGTAAACATGGGATTGGCTTTTTCTCAGTTCAAAAGGGAAGGGGATCATGTTTAAGTCAACATAGGTCTTTGATAATTTTGATGATGTTTGAGTCAAGATTTTTAGCTGGAGAGTGAGTGAAATGTGGCCATAGGGAGTCTGAAAAAGAAAGGGAGGTGTTAAGAAGTCACCCCAGAGAATGGGGCAGTGAATATATTAAGGAAAATAGAGTAGAATTCCTGGGTGGTTGTTAGGGTTCATTTGAGCTTCAAGGTCATGAACATAACCAGTTAATTTGATCTGCTCTTTTTTGAGTATGGTCAGTGGCTGGATGCAGGATTGTGCAATGAATATAATGGAGAAGAAAGGGCAAGGTAGTTGGAAATAATTGTATGAAATAATTGTGGAATATGAGCTGGTAAAATGAAGATATGAATGGAGTAATAATGAGTGACAAATGTGTGGTCAATTATTTAGAGCCTTGATCTGTTACCATGAAGTTTATCCAACATGAAAAGGTATGAGGAAGAGACCACAGATGATGGAAATGGAGATTTTTGGAGCATGGCAAATTGTTGCTGAGGACAAACCTATGTACTTTGGAGAGAGACAGATGGCTCTCCCATTCTTGCTGTAGTTCTCTTGAACAGCTGGAGCCTGTTCAGGGGATGCAACATCTGGAGAAGGTGTGGAGCTGGCTGGAAAAGCTGGAGTTCTGGCTCCATCTGCCCTCCTTGAACAGGACGTCCAACTGCATGAAAGCCTAGTGTTCCATGGGATCACGTGTTATAGTCTAGGGGTGTTTTGAGGTTCCTCTGTTATAGTGGGAGTGGAGCAGGCACAGTGAAGACTCTGTGTACTCCGGGCAGCCTTTAGAGCCCTGGGGACCTGTTCACGATAAATCCCAGGCTTCTGTGGTCCCTTGTTGTCTACCTGTAAGTAATCAATCCTTGTACTGTAACTGGCTATATACTTGAGCATGTTCTTTCTCACTGAATTCTGGCAACATTAGTAACCAGAGTGCAGTGAAGCTTCTCCACAGAGAACATGTGAAACAGGAATGCAGGAAAAGCTAATTGAAAGGGAGAATGTCAAGGAATGAAGAGACAAAGCTTGTGCATCAGTCATCCTCATAAAAGTTAGCACCAAGGAATACAATGCAGCTATGAAGGATGAGCATCTCCCAGGGCTTTCTCTCCTGAGATTTCTGAGGGTTCATGATATTAACCTGGAGCCTAGATAAGTTTAGTGCTTTTATTTACATGAACATTGTTAAATTCTAATAATAGATACAGAATATAAAAGCATTCATTCTTAATGTAATGTATTCTAAAGACCCCTGTAAGCCCCATCTTCCTTTAGCCTTGACAAATATGAACACAATGGGTCCAGTATGGAGCCGGATGTTCCTGAAAACATTCTTTGCTATCTGCATTCTCCTCTACTTGTCACTGGCTTTCTAGTAATGTGTTCTTGTCACTTTGGAGCTCTTATTGTAGTGGGATAAGTTTTCACATACAGAACAGACTCATTTATTACCCTAACATTTTCCATAATACTTCTTCTTTTCCCATTTGCTCTGTCCTTTTAGAATCTGCTGCCACTTGAAAATTACATTGTGTGATGCCCAGGAAAAACATTTGAGTTCCTAAACATACGCTTTAAAATTGGAATAAGGGGCACACATTTGGCCCAGCAGTTCTGATGCCAGTAGGGGTACCACATTCCATATCAAGAGTGAACTGAGTGCAGGTTCTGGCTCTTGACTCCCTGAGAGGAAGCAGACAGGGCTCAGTTGCCATCTATGCTACCCAAGAGGGAGATCTGCATTGTGTTCCCTGCTCACAGGTTCAGCCTGGCTCCTTGCTGGCAATGGGGAACAAAGCATCCTCTGGAACGCTGTCTATCTGTCTGCTTCTTAAATGAATACCTAAGTGAACAAAAATCAAGAGAAAAGAAATTTGTATTTAGCAGCTTCCCTGGCCTCCTTCAACTTTAGCACCTCCCTAATTAAGGCAGCCAATAAAGGTCTCTGGACATTTTTACCAGTATGTCCTGTGGGGCAAACCCCCTCGAAATATGTTTTAGCAAGGGAATTTCTCATTGAGAAGTAGGGAAAACAGCAACTTTCCATAAAGCTGTGATGTTATATGCAATTTGCACACAAGGCAGAGCTGTCTGTAGCCCAGGGGTTTAAGAAAACAAGCAGTGTCTGCATGAAGTATGTGGCCAAGAGAGGCCACACTAAGTGTCCTGAACTTTCCTTTAGCTCCCATGAAGTGCGGGAGAGAAGCTCAATATCCCTGTGCCTTATTCTCCTTTTTGAGATGCATTGTGTGCTCCCCAAATTAATATGCCAATGTCTTTACCTCCAATATCTCAAAGTACCCCTGTATTTGCAGATGAGGACTTCAAGAGGCCATTAATTACTAGGGTGCAGTCTTTATGAGAACAACAGAGGGAAGCCCACATGCAGATACAAGAAGAGGTGGTCTCAGAAGAAAAAACACCCCTGCCAACCCCTTGATCTCAGACTTGCAGCTTCCAGAGTTGTAAGAAAACAGTTGTCTGTGTTCAAGCCCAGATTGTAGTCCTTCATAGTGGCAGCCCCACCAAACAAATAGAATCTACTTGATCCTAAAAGATCCACAACCACCAACATGAAGAGGGAAGGATATTGGCTGGGGGAAAGTTAAGACTAGGCAAATCTTGGCCGGCGCCATGGCTCAATAGGCTATTCCTCTGCCTGTAGCACCGGCTCCCCGGGTTCTAGTCCTGGTCGGGGCACCGGATTCTGTCCCTGTTGCCCCTCTTCCAGTCCAGCTCTCTGCTGTGGCCTGAGAAGGCAGTGGAGGATGACCCAGCTGCTTAGGCTCCTATACCCCCATGGGAGACCAGGAGGAAGCACCTGGCTCCTGGCTTTGGATCAGCGCAGAGTGCCAGCCACAGTGGCCATTGGAGGGTGAACCAACAATAAAGGAAGACCTTTCTCCCTGTCTCTCTCTCTCACTGTCCACTCTGCCTGTCCAAAAAAAAAAAAAAAAAGACTAGGCAAATCCTATAACCACAGGCCGATGCAACTATGCAGGTGGATTGAAGACCGAGGACCAAGGAGGAGAATGTCACATCAGAGGCCAGGCACACAGCGATGACACTCAGAACCTCAGTGCCCCTCCCTGCTTCAAGCCGTACTTCAAGTTGTCACAAAAAGGAACACATGGTAACTGGGCTGAAGGCAGTCGTCTTCTTCCCCCAGATCCTGGATTTGGCAATTTCAAACCTATTCAGCACTTTTGATTTACACTCGGGTTGTGGCCTACAATTTTGAAATATGTTAACTTGTTCTTAAGGAGCAGGGCTGTTTTAGAACTGAGAATCAGAAGCCATGGAGACCAGCTGTGCCTTCTAACGGAGTTAGAAGCCAAGGTTCTTGCATGGCATGAGCTATGACTACAGAACTTGGATCATCCCAGTTTCTGATCCAGGAGGGCAGAGGACAGTGCTCCTTTTGTCATGCAGCTCATGAACGTTAAAGACCCTTGGGCCAGGGTCCTTTCCCTGGAGTTTGATACAGGGGTCAGCTAGATGCTTAGAGACTGTCCAGAACGTGACATGTCATGAGTCCTACACACTGGCTGCTGCTACGTCTCTAGAAGTTTCCTGCCTATAAACACTGTTAGAGGTTTTTGCGTGTTTGGTCACTACTATTATTAATAATCATTGTTTATTGCAATATATGTGCTTGGTTTCCTATTTATTCATGACTACCTGAAGCATAGATGAATTTGTTATGTAACTTGGAGACTAAATCTAGAACAACCTGTGCTCCCTCCCTTGTGTGGCCACTCTTTTCCATGACACCGGCTATATGCCCTTGGTACAGGGCTTTTGGTTCAGCCTGGATTCCTCTTACTTCCTATTCCATTCAAATTAATTTGTGGAAGTTTGCCTTTTGACCCTTCCAGCTGAAGTCTATAATGCAAAATCCTGCGCACAAAGATCAGGTGCAAGGAGATGAAGTTTTCTCCTGAAAAACTTGGCAAGGGCATGGGGCTGAGCTGGGTAGAATGTCCTGTGCTCACAGGGAAAACATGAAAATGGGGAAGAGGAGGCTGGACACTGCCTTCATCCTGCTCTTAACCCTACTGCAGCACTAACAGCCAATGTTGGGGAAAGTGTCCCAGGAAGGACCTACCTCAGGCTGCCATCCCATGAGGTGTGAGCTTTCCTGAGCAGGGGCCACACAGGAAGGTGGGCACTTTCTAACACTTCATGATATGACTTAAAGCAGGTGATCCTTGAAAAATTAATGGCATTTAGAGACAGAAGTGAAAAGAATGCTAATGTAAATTCTATGTTGCAAACATCATCTACCTTCAGAAATTATAAGGTTGGCCTTCTATCAGTTGGTATCTAATTATTCTCATTTATATGGGAAACTTGCCCAGTTTGCCCAGCAAATACATACCCGTGCATGAATGTCATTTCTCTTGTTCCAATCTCCTATACTTAACTCATGTGTTATTACATTGCTACCCAAGGAAAGTGACAATGGGCCTCAATTTCCACATCTGTCAAAGGGAAACATTGGATGTTACATGCTCTGGCACCTCTAGCACTAACATGCTATCATTTTCCTGGAGATTTACAAGCAACAATATTCCCATTTAGAACACCTGCAAAAGCAGTGTTTGTGAGTTTGCCATATGTTTTCAGCAGCAAACTTACACTTATTTCCCCATGGAGTAATGTGCTAAGAAATTTTTGGTAGGTTGGTGTTTATGATAAAGTATTTCATATGATTTTATGTTTTTAATATATCACATTAAATCCTGGGAAAGTAATGGATCCAAAGAGAACAAATGCATTTGCAAGTGGACTAAATCTAACTTCCTTCTGTTCCACTTTATGTGCATGGCTAAAAAGAAAACTGAATATTGGTACAATTCATAGGAGTCTAGGTCAATTCTCGAGCATCTCACTTATTCATGTCAGTGATTATTATAACAATTAAGACAGAAATCAAATTCACAAAAATCTGAGAAATGTGGTTTCATAAAAATTTTGAATTTTCAATCCAACAATTTTACAATAGTTACAACACTTCAGACATATTTTTCTTTTCTAGTTTATTTTTAAAATCTAGAACAAACATGTACGATGTCAGAAATGCCACCATTTCATTTGGCTTGAATGCCTTTACTGGGACTTTGATATTCATCCCTCTCTCTTCTTGAAAAAAAAAAAAATCAGTATGGAGTAGATATATATGCAGGCACTAACTTGATCTTTATTTTTCCAAATCATGATGGATAAGGTTAAATGGGGCAGAGAATTTTGCCTATATATGTTGACAGTATGCTGAAGAGCTAAAATTCATCAAGTGACATAAAATTCTTTTCTGGACTTTAACGGTATTTGTGAAATCATGCTGTCTATTCACCCTCTGGTAACAGTAAAAGTCTTCTGATGGCTTTGAATTCAGTAATGAGTGCATGCAAAGCCACTCCTCTCCAACAGCAGTGTCTTGTGTCTGCACTGTCCAATAAGATGGTTGCATGTAGTTACTGAGCCTTGAAAGCTGGCCAGTGTGACTGATGAACTAGATTTTTAATCTTGTTTAATTTTGATTAATTAGAAATCAAATTGCATAGTTTCATATGGCTAATGGCTATGGCATTGGCTAGCACAGCTTTGAACTAGGAAGAACCTCCAGAACTTAAAAAGCTGAACTCATAGAAGCATAGAAGCACAAAGCAGGCTTGCCAGGAGCTGGAGGTAGAGGGAATGAGATGTTGGTCAAAGGGCACAGATTTTCAGTTGTAAGATGGATAATTCTGGGTAGTTAATGTACAGCATGGTGACTGTAGTTAGTAACATGGTGTTATTTACTTATAATTTGATAAAAGAACTGATTTTGTGTGCCCTCTCCCTTTCCCCTACCCTTCCCTGTCCCCACATGCAATGGAAATTATAGATGGTAGAGGATGTACTGATAATTTTGACTGTCAAAAATCAGTACAGAACATGTATCAATTCATCAGACTGTACATTTTGAATATATACACTTTTTATTTCTCAATTAAATAGCTTTGAACCGAATAGAAGCTTCACTCCATCACCCTTTCTTAGGAGCTCTTCTGAGTAGGCAAGTCCAGGGGGAGTGTGGAGTGGGATCAGCTTCTCCTTTATCCTTCCATCTGGCAATATCTGCTTCCATCACTCATCGACACAGTGATTGATTAAATTTATACTCCAGGAAGATGTGAAGGTGGAGGTGGTAGAAAGACAAGTACATGAGCAAAGCCAGGCATCAACAGAGGCTTTGACCAATGTTTTTGCCAGCAGGTCCTTTCTGGTTCGGTGGTGATCAATGCTGCCTCTTTTTCTTGAGGTGCTATTGAGGAGCTTCTGCAATGATCCCCAGAATTGCCATAAGCAATGCCATATTCTCTTCCAGTTTCTCTCTTCCTTGGGAACCCACTGACTTTCCATGGGGTTAGCAGGTGCACACCATGCATCTCCAGGCCATCTTCCTGTAGAAGATTTGAATTGGTTCAGGATCTAGTCTCACAAAATTCTCTGTGGTCCATGCACAACTAACACACCTATGCATTCCTTGCCCAGATTGTGCCCAGTGCTTTCCAGGACACTCCAAGGCATTTGTTCATGAGAAACACTGAGGCATCTTCATATCTATCTCAGGTGGAAACCTACAAAGCTCCTGCAGCTACCTGGTTCTCTTGCTGTCTCATCTTCTCACAGGTATAGAAGCATCTCTACACTGATACATTTTAAAGCATGGGGACACTGCTAGGCTGTAAACACCACACACTTCAAGGACTTGGAATCAAATTCTCTTAGTGTGAAGGAGAGAACTCTTCACTTCCTCTGGAGGGAGAAGGTGGGAGTCATTTCAAACAGACAGCTCTTTGACAACATGTTCACTAACCTCCAAAACTTACTCTTGGCCTCTCCATCTCTTACAGGATTGAGGTTCATGGTTAGCTCAGTTCAGGATTTATACCAGTTCTTTTGAACATCCTGTGTAAGCAACAAAGAACTTCAGTTTGGAAACTTGGAATATTTGCCACAATTTCTCAAAGACTTCAGCTGAAACAGAAAGAGAAAATCTAAAATTCTGTTTGTGAACACTTATCCTAAATATTTTATATATGTTATTTCATAGGAACTGTATATAGAAAATTATGAACATATCAAATCTACAAATGAGAAAAGTAGACAAGATGAATTAGATACTTTTCCAAAGTCTCATTATTTAGGAAAATTGGTAGGTCTGAGATTAAAATGTGCAACTCAAATATTTCTTTCTCTAAATTTAATCTGCTGTACTTCCTTTTTTATGATAGTTACTTTAACCATCAACTTTAAAGACCACAAGGAGTAAGTTGTGTTGAAAGATCTAAATACAGTAAGTGTGCATGGTTTTATATACAAATAATTACTATATATTTGCATTAATGTGTGTCATTTCTTTTTCCAAGTCACATTTTTTTTTCTCGTAGTTCCATACACTATAAATTTAGATACTTCTTAAAGATCAGTGTGTGTGTGTGTTTGTTTAAATACATTGGTATCTCTTTTTCCCCCAAAATGTAATTAATAAATGAATGTTATACTTAGGAACTTGACATCTTAGAATCCAACACAGCTGGCACTGCAGCTCACTTGGCTTATCCTCTGCCTTCTGCACTGGCACCCTGGGGTTCTAGTCCCGGTTGGGGCGCCGGATTCTGTCCCGGTTGCTCCTCTTCCAGTCCAGCTCTCTGCTGTGGCCTGGGAAGGCATTGGAGGATGGCCCAAGTTCTTGGGCCCTGCACCCACATGGGAGACCAGGTGAAGCACCTGGCTCCTGGCTTCGGATTGGCACAGCGCACTGGTCATAGCGGCCATTTAGGGGGTGAACCAATGGAAAGGAAGACCTTTCTCTCGGTCTCTCTCTCTCTGTCTAAATCTGCCTGTCAAAAAAAAAAAAAAAAAAGAATCCAACATATACCAAGATGAATGAAACCATTCAACGAGAGTTTATACCAATAGGTATGGTCCGTTCTTTATGAAGAAAAAAATGTCAAGGATCAATAGAAGATAATTAATATG
Source organism: Oryctolagus cuniculus (assembly GCF_964237555.1). Lineage (NCBI taxonomy): Eukaryota > Metazoa > Chordata > Mammalia > Lagomorpha > Leporidae > Oryctolagus > Oryctolagus cuniculus. The sequence continues at coordinate 15,072,201 of NC_091445.1, read as the reverse complement.
TGAATACACACCTAGAAAAGTCAGTGGCCAGTTGGATATATTCTTAAGGTGTGATAAACAAAAACAATAAAGAAAATCTGCAAAGTATCATTTTAGACTTCATATCTTTAATCACATAGTTTGGTAGAGTTTGAGAGTGAAGGAATGTAGAACTAGTATTTTTAGGATAAAAGTAATTTCTCCATTCTTTGATCTACTGATCTATTCAATGCATGTTTAAAAGTGTAGTGTTGTGCTAGTCAGAACCAACAGTCCTAATGAGTGTGTGAGAGAAAGGAGAGATTCCAATTTCTCAACAGGTCTGCCTGAGAATTGATGTGTTTGACCAGGGAAGAGATATCTCCTTACATTTTTCAAATTTTCTCTAATTTTACCCTAAGTACAGTAACCAGGCCATTAATTATTACTGAATAAAGTTGACTTTAAGAAATTCAGAAATGCAAGAAACTATTTTAAAGACATAGGTACTGTGCTGTTCTTACAAGGGAAATATATCTACACACCAGTACTTGAAGGTTGATACCATAAACATGTCAGGATATATGAAGTTGATTTCACATCTTTATTGTGAACACATCATGTTCTATGAGCATGATAAATTTATTAGCTGTTGCACAAAGACTTTGTAAGTGAAATAATGAAGTGCCTCATTTTACATATGAGATCTAAAGAAGTTATGTGATTCTCCTGAGTGTCAGTGCCAGTTGGTAGCAGGAGCAAAACACATGCATTTAGGATTTCCTTCCTTTACATAGAGAGCATTTTGAGATTTCCAGGAAGAAAACTATTTCACACTTTCTGAAATATTCTCAAAATATAACCTTATATCATGTTGTATTTTATTTTAGCAGAATATAATGTAAGTAGTTAGCATAACCAAGCACACACAAATACAATTAGACAGTCAACAGAAAGTTGCATTTCCAGGATTAACTGTGACTGATGTTACCTACAAATAAATGTCTGTGTAGATAAGGTGCTTTTCCATATGAGGGGTACATGCTGAACAGCAGAGAAAAAAACTGCAATATTCCTCCTCGCTCTGGACTTCTTAACATCAACTCCCTCCCCCCCAATCTTCTAACCTATCCTAGCCCTAGATTTCAGTCAGTGCCCCAACCTCCTAGAACTCCCAGTTAGGAAGCTGTTTATTTAATATTTTCTCCAAAATGATTGACTCTTGCTCCCGTGCACAGACGTTAATGTGAATGCATGGAGATGTGAGCCTGTGTCATCCTGATGCGTATCTTCACTTCCTGAGCTTTGCAGCAACGAGAGATTTCTGCCTATTTAGTGTGCAGTGGTTGGGGTGAAGGATAATTGGGAGCTAATTACGATTTTATCTACCCCCCCCTTTTTTTTTGACTGAACAGTCTAATTTTCTTCCATTCAAAGAAAAAGTAAAATGTGAGTTTTGCTAGATTCAGAAGTTGTCTTTTGAAATTTGAAAACTTTCTCTAACTGAGATGGTGGAGAAAAGAAGGGATTGGTAAAAATTGTACTTTTTCTGCATTTATTAAAAGTTACTAAAAGTACAAGAATCTCAAATCTAGTGTTTCTGAATGTATTACATCTTTCTCCTAAAAGTAAATGTGATTTTGGGGAAGTTACCATGACAGAGTTTTGGAAAACAGTATATTCCTACTTCATACACGCAATGTTTACTCATCTGGTAACAGCTGAATATTTATGAGTGGCAGGGACTGGGATTGTGGAGATGAGGGGGAAGTGAATGCTGGCCTCAGGACGTTCCTTGTCTAAAGTCTAAAAGAAATAGTCCCTGACAAAACTGTGAAGTGAACCTCTGTCTATGGGATTTTATGAATCTAAAGTATTTCTATTAAAACCAAAACCATCCTCAAATGCTGTCCCTTATACTATATATTGTCCAGATTACAGATAAGGAAAATGTGGCTCAGAAATTAATATCTGTTTCATAGTTTCTAAGCCTTTCCCACATAGCAGGCACAGAGGCCACATAGGGGACAACATGAATTAGGTTCTGCTTCACTGTTTTTTTTTTTTATGTTTATTTGACAGGTAGAGTTATATACAGTGAGAGAGAGACAGAGAGAAAGGTCTTCCTTCCGTTGGTTCACTCCCCTAATGGCCACTATGGCCAGGGCTGTGCTGATCCGAAGCCAGGAGCCAGTGCTTCCTCCCAGTCTCCCATGCAGGTACAGGGCCCATGCACTTGGGCCATCCACCACTGCCTCCCCGGGCCACAGCAGAGAGCTGGCCTGGAAGAGGAGCAACTGGGACAGAACCGGTGCCCCAACCGGTTCTAGAACCTGGAGTGACAGCGCCACAGGCAGAGGATTAGCCAAGTGAGCCACGGCGCTGGCCCAGGTCCTGTTTCACTGTTAACAGCAGTTTCAAAATGTAGGTTAGATGCTGTGCCACAGGAAGCAAAACAAAGGAAAGGAGCACAGGGCGGCCAAGATTTGGAGGGTTTGGGATGTCTTTTCTGACAGAGGTGACATTTAGGCTGACTCTTGACGGTTGGGTGGGATTTTTCCATCCGATAGATGGTTGTGGAATTTCAGGCTGAGGGAATAGCAAATGTAGAGATCCCAGAGGTAAAGAGCATGGTGGGTTGGAGAAACTGAAGGAGGTTTCTTGTTGGGAGAGTGGAGGGGTGTCTGAGATGACCTAGAGCCAGCAACAAGACTTTTGTAGTTCCGGATAATGAGGAGCTATCCAAAGCTTTTCAGCAAGGGGCTGGCATGTTCCTGTTTGCCTTTCAAAATGTCACTCTGTCTTCATTAAATGGATGGAGGAGTGGTGTCACTATTGCAAGTAATTGCAGTCATGCAAGTGAAAGATGATAGGGGTGTGAGCAAAATTAGTGAGAGAGAGAATAGGGACCAAAGAATGGATTGAAGGATCCTTGGGAGCTTCGGTTGGGAGTATTTGATAGTTGATGTAAAACATTACAAGTGAGAGGAGGAGACAAGGGTAACCCCAGATGTCTTGCTTGTTCATGAATGTAACAGAGATGCAGTTTTCAGAAAAATGGGAAGGTTTCAGTACAATTATAGTATGTTAAGTTCGAAGATACTGTGGATGACTTAAAAGTGTTGAGGAGGCAATTAGTTAAATGTCTAAATCTCAGGAGAGATTTGGGTTGACCTGAACCTACAATGTCCATCTTGGACTTAGTCTAGCAAATACTTATTCATGTTTAAAATTCAAATCATTTTGGGGCCGGCGCTGTGGCATAGGTTAAGCCTATGCTATTTAGAGACCGGCTGCTCCACTCTCAATCCAGCCCCCTGCTAATGTCCTGAGGGAATCCATGGAAGATGGCCCAAGTACATTAACTCTGTGATGCTTGATCAAGCTCAGACTCAGGTTTTCCATATTGGGTGCATTTGTCCTGTCCTATTACCCTTTTCAGTTCTTTATTTTGTCTTATTATGTGCTTAATATTTTCTAGGAAGTGAGACTGATTTGTTCCTTGCCATTGATTGAAGACAGCAATAGTGTCTTCTTTCTTGGGTCATCTTTTATGTTTGAAACAATTCTAGGCCAGCGAGTAGGCAAACATTATAAATGTTTTGTGGATGGATACTTTACTGAGTAAGGTAAAGATTTGTTTAGTCCTGTAAGCAAGGGCCTTGTGTGCTAAGGGATTGGATTTATCGTTTTCGTTTTGACTGCCACTCTAATTGTTAATGTGTAAAGGAGTTATTTTATAGTGATTTATGTTCAGTTTACTGAACATTTATTCCTATTCTCATGAATGTCAGATATGAATTATGTGAAACCTTGAAAATTACCATGTTCCATATTCTAATGTTAATGATAAGACAAAGCACTGGATTTCATCTTTTGCTAAGTCAATGTCACCTTTCGTGGTCTCTTTGACAAGGGTGCAGGAAGGAAGATCCTTGCCCTTGCCTTGTTGCTCTGCAAAACTAGGCTTTATTTTTGCTTAGCCAATTAACTTATTCAAACACACACACACACACACACACACGCACACACTCACCTCCTCAATAGAATAAGATGGTTGGACCAAACTGTACCTAAAGTTCACTAGGTCTAATCTCCTCAATATCACTTTCCTGTCCACATCCTTTCTTTATAGTTTTGTATTTAAAATTTTTAAATTCTGTGAATATTTCAATTATAAGATAGTTATTTCCAAGTTATAATAAATGGTATATTAATACTCAATGTAATTCTTTATGGGTTTCCTATATACAGGATGATGGGACATAATGAGTTAATCTGAGCATACCCATTTCAGATAAGCTTCTTAAGAAGCAGCAAACTGGACTCTAATAACATCTTCACCAAAAGCATCAATTATAATGATTACTAATCAAACTTAAATGTGTTTTAAAAGATCCACTTTATACTTCTTTTTTAAAAATTCTGTTAATATTATTCTGAGTGAGGCAAGGGTTTAGGGAGCTAATTGAGAAATTCACAATGATTATGAGCTAATTTGATAGATTGCCAAATGAATATTAATTTTGATACTTGTGAAATGTATTGTTTCCATGTTTAATTGAAGGAATGATAACAGACCATTGTAGCAAGCCCATTATTGTAAGTAGTATGCATTGTGAATTAATCACATGGATAATAACTTGTTACTATCTACAGCTCCATTTTGATATGTGAAACTCCTATCAAAATGGTCTCATTTCCAACATCCTTACAATGTAGACGTTGTAGTAGTCTTTACGAGTATTGAAATAATTATCATTGTTTATATAAGCTACACACAAATAGAAGTATAGAAAATAATATCTTAAGTGTTTCATGATCATAATTTTAAAAATTATTTTCAGATTTATTTTGGGTATAAAATTACTCTGCACAGAATCTGCCATATAAGAGAGCTATCCAAAATAACAGCACTTGGCTATTCTTGAAATGTGGCCAGTGTTACTCAATAATACAATCTTTAATTTTACTTATTTTTCATTATTTTAAGTGTAAGTTCATGGCCAGAGATTATTACACTGGCCAGCCCAGGTCAAGAGACTTAGAACCATATTTCAACAAATGTGATAATCATTTTTCCTGATGCTTATTTTATATAAAATGTTTAAAATTTCATTTTTATATTTAGCTATACATTTAAAGTCGTAAATGTATTTTAAAAGCCAAGTAATGCCAGTATACATTTTTTTAGCTTTTAGTTTTATCATGTATTCTTAAATTATTGTCTTAACTGAGTATCTAAAAGATAAGGATAACTGTGATTTATGGTCTGTATATTTATGTTTACCCCTTGCAGCAGCCTTAGGATACCAATTTACTGTATGTTGAGTGTGCTGATTGCATGATAATAAAAGACTTTGCTAAACTCAATAATTGTTAAGATGAAATGCCAGGCTCTTTTCACGCTTCTCCTCCAAAGTAACTTTAATTCATTACACACACACACACACACACCACACCACGCTTCCTTGTACACTAAAAGCAGTGTACACCTTACAGCAACTTGAAACAAGCTGAAATGTGGTCCAAAGCAGAGTGGAAACATTCCTACAATGCTATGCCTTCAGGCAGTCCTCTCATCATCAGAGAAGAGCACCAGGTTCTTCCTCTACCTGGAATGAAGACCACCGTGTATTTTGGTTGTTTACTCCACAAGCAAGTGCCCGATTACCCTCTGGAGCTTTCAGAGTCTGATCTCTAACTTCTGCTTAAAGGAAAAAAAAATTAGTACTTGATACTTGTTCTAATGAAATGACATTCCAAATTATTCACCCTTTAAAATGATCCTAAAATTACTTAATACAGAATCATTATTTTGCAGCAATAGAAGCAATAAAGCCTGGGGCAGCTAGGTATGGTATAAAGAGTAAGATTTGTAAAGATTGAATCATTCTAAGTACTTGAAATAAGTTTTCACATTGATACTGAACCAATCTCCATATACCACTGTTTTGATCCTATTGCTTCTTTGCTCAAAGCGTTCAGTTTATCTTTCCTCATTTCCTTAGGACAATGCTCTTCAGAATTTTTGACCATTTAAGTCTGGGTTTAGAAAAACACCATTCACCAAACACCTATTGCATATGCATATTTATCTTGGAATAATACACATATATGTGTGTTGAATGTTGCAAGTTTTATTTGTTTATTTTATGGTCTTTATGCCTGAGTAAAGCAAATTTTGAGAATTTGTTCTTACATGTTTTCTCCAACAGTTCATGATTTTAATCAGCACGCATTTCAGTTTTTTGGAGATGATTAGTGTGGAGGATGACATTGCAACCCTGCTGTCTTATTTCTGGGACCTGAGAGACAACTGGCCCCTGTCTGTCCACTGGTTCTCTCCCTGGCCCTTCTGTACTACACCAACTGCTTTCCTTTGTTTGTCATTTGAGTAGTTTATTTAGTGTGACTTCTTCTCAACAGCTGAAGTATTAACATAGTTTTAATTAAAAATTAAATAAAAAGTTGTGGAATATCTACAACAAGTTAATTGTATTCTGTCGCTCCCCCATTCGTGGAAGAACGACACCAGACCCTGCACTGTTCTTTTGTCTGCTTGGCTCTTCCCAGGTTAGCTGCGGTTCCCTCATTCGTGGAGGAACGATGCCGTCCCGGGTTAGCTGCCGGCCCCTCCACCTCCGTGGAGGGGCGGCACCCCCCGCCACTTTCCCTGCTTCTGCGGAGGAGCGGCACACCGCCGGCCGGCTCTCTCCGGGGCTGCTCAGATGTTCCTCAGGTGTTCCCTTCATATGTTCCTGGTGCATGTGGTCTCTCTTCTCCTTTATAGTCCTCTTCCACCAATCCGAACTCTGCTGCCCACACGCTGAGCACGCTGCTCTCCTCCAATCAGGAGCAGGATCAGCTCCTGCAGCTTATTGGTTGAACTGGAAGCAGCTGTGTAGAAGTTGTTTGGTCTCTCTCTCAGCGCCATATTGTGGGAGAGCAGATGCATAGAATAAGTCTTAATTCCAGTAACTTAGTCTAGTCTCAGTTGCTCCCCACAGTATCCCAGACACAACTCTCAGTTCTGCATAAAACCTCTGTGGGGACATATGTGGATGTGCTTGAAATCCTACATACGTGCCCGATGGAAAATTTTGTTCTCTGAAGTTTAAAAAGTTTTTCCAGTACCATGTCCCTACTTAATTCAGATATATGCATATGCACTCACTTAAAGTTAAAAAATAAAGTAACATTTTACTAGTTACACATATGTAGGGAGTAATTTTAATCAAGTTGATTGGCTTGGCATATTCTCACATCATACAACCAAACAACTATGGATGGATTCCAAAGTATTTTGCATTGAAATAAACTTCTAATTCTATATTCATACAAACTTTTTGTAGTACATTTACAAAACCTACATACATCCCTTTATATACTTAAAGTCAGCTCCAGATTACTTGTAAGACATGGAACCCTCAAATATGAAGAGTTGAATGCATAGATCTTTTCAGATGTGAAACTAAGAAAATTCTGTAGATCAGCATTTTGGAAATGCTAAAAGACTTTATATAGAATGAAGTTAAGATTCACAGAGTGATCCACAGAGTGAAGAACATAAAAATGATGTATAAGTGCTTGCATTCGGATGCCTTTCTCATTTTAAAATATGATTGAACATTAATCAGTCGAAATAAATATATTGTCTATCACAAGTGATATATGAGATCAGACATCCCATATGGGCACTGGTGTGTGTCCTGGGTGCTCCTCTTCCAATCTGGCTCCCGGCTAATGTGCCTGGGAAAGCAGTGGAAGATGGCCCAAGTGCTTGGGACACTGTAACCGTGTGAGAGACCCAGATGAAGCTCCCGGCTCCAGGCTTCAGCCTGGCCCAGCCCTGGTTGTTAATGGCCATTTGAGAAGTTAACCAGCAGATGGAATCTCTCTCTCTCTCTCTCTCATTTTCTGTTCTATAGCTCTCCCTGTGTGTGTGTGTGTATGTGTGTGTGTCTGGCTGTCTGTTTCACTGTAACTCTGCCTTTCAAATAAATAGATCATTTTTTAACTAAAGAGTGATATCTGATGACAAACCCAGATTTCAGATTGTTAATTAAAATAACTTCTCTATTTTATAATATTAAATAAATTTAATGTTTAATTAAAATTTATATTTCATTAGTATAATTTAAAAATATATTTTATATAATAATTTATTACATAGCCCATTACTTGATATAGGAGTTTTGTTGCTCCAAAAGAAACAAGCACATTAATGAATACCAATTCCAAGGTAAACAGATGTTCTATCTTGGCCCTAGCTTTGCCTCTGGCCAAACTCCATAATGTTCTGTGTTATTCCATGTCAGAGATTTGCTCTCACCTGTTTCAATTCCACACCCAGCTCAACATAGTAGCCTCCTCCTCAAGCTTGAATGTACAGCAGGTCTCCTCTTGCTGACTTCTCTGATCAGTTCATGTCAGAAGTGTTTTACACGGTAAGTGTGACACATACTCAACATTAATCAACATTACATTCCCAGCATATGGTGGGGGTACTCAGATGCATTTGGAGGAATAAAACAGGGCTTATATTGTCTTTGTTTCCCAAGATTTATATTAATACAACAAGAAATTTTGACCATTTCTCTAATACGAAAGCATTAGAGAACAGATCATTCCTATTAGACTTTTCCATCTTTGAATCCCTCTCTTTACCATTTCAGAGGAAATTTAAATAAAGTATATCAACATTGGCTATTATCCAAGCATCACATTCTATAGCTGCAGTAGCTAGGGTACAGGGAATGCAAGGCGACTTGACAGTGAATTGGACTTGTAAACACTGAGTTCTGGCCCAGGTTTCGTTCAACTTGTTCAATAAATGATTGTGACCTCACACTTTTATGTCTGCTGTTTTCAAAGTTGAAATTGTTGAAGACTCTGGAGTGAGTAGCTAAAAGTCATGTTTGGGTAGTCTGGATTGGCCCTCCAAGTTTAAAGGAAAGTCTGCAAAGAACTGCGCTCAGTATCGCATTCAGCATGCTCAAGGATTTTAAGTAGGCTAATTAGGTTTAATATTTTGGAATAAACTATATTCCCAATGAAGCACACATGAAGTAAGCCCAAGAGTCAGGTCAAATTTTATTAAATTCATGTTAATGATGACCTTTATTGGAATGCTAAATTTGACTTAAAATAATAATAAAAGTGTGAGAAAATAGGTTATAGCGATCTTTTAAGAGAAAAATATCTCCATTAATTAGTTTTATCTCTTTCTAGATCTTATTGAGAAAATATATCATTTGAAACCTAAACCAACATAAATCAAAATACTGGACATTAAAAATGTAGTGACTGATGTCTTAGAAATGTAAAGAAGAGAGGAGGCATGTGATAGCCAGGGTACAGGTGGATAGGATTCCTAATAAGGGAGATTTGTACTAAATGACCCACTTCTGGCTTGATAATTGATGTTTGGGAACTGATCACTGATCTTCCCACTCTATGGTGAATTCTTGAGAACAATATAAGAACGCAGATGGTAATATGCGTAATCCGTAAAATTCGTAATATCAGGCTCCAAATGAGAAAAAAAATGATGAATAAGTGGACAATAACATAAACATGCTGTATAACTTCTATTTCCATAGGATCAGTTCAACTTTGAACAACCAGAAGAGTGGTTGTAAAGAATAAATGGTTACAATGTAAAATCTAAGAGTAATATCGCACTGTATCATGTCAATATATATGATGTACTAGAAGACTTTTGACCATAAATTTCTTGTGATTGTTCTATTATAGTTTTATAAATATTTAATTATTTGCACGGACTACAATAAGAATCAAAATAATAGTAGTCTTCTGGATAGTATTTTAAAGTTTCATCAAAGATAACACTGTATTCCTGAACTAACTAAAATCCACTTAAGGTAATTTAAAATATGAATCACTAGCAGGAATTATAATACAACTAGCAAAACTCATATGTAGAACAGGGGCAGTGATAAGTAGGTGATCAACTCCTCAATTTTTCTTAAAGGAGAGCAAAATGATTTGGATCAACAGTGATAAAGAAGAAAGACTGACTATTTCTATAATTTGACAGCACCAATGCTCCTGTTAGGAATGGAGACACAGGTTATATGAGTGGATTTCAACTTCCATGACCCTTCCATTACCATGTGAATGCTCCTCCCCACAAAATAGGTCCACAATTATGTTTTCAACTGCTAAGCTACAAATGCTTTTCCCATAATTTTAATGAGATGTATGTCCCTAAAGGCAGCCAAAGGGTTTTGAATTACATGTTTTAGCCAAGAAACAAAAGCCTTTCATCTGTCAGTGAAATCTTTGAATAACAAGCAAAGTCATTGAAGTCTGAACAGATCTCCAAAAGTTGTAGTCCAGCTACTTTCACTTATAAACAGATACAGATTAAAAATAATAATAATAATCAGACACCACATTAATACAACTTGTCCTGAAATACACATATTTTTATCACTGCCTGAAATAATATTCTAAACTCCGGTTCTTAATATAGAATTCTATTAAAAGCCAATCAGAATGGAATGAAATAGTTGAACTTGTTTCAGATCTCTTTGCTTAAGTCCACCTGTTATAATCCTGGGTCCTGGGGCCACTGGTAATTATTCTGGAATGTAGTCTTTACCCCATGGCATTTTTAAAATCAACTATTACATGAAAAGCTAAGCACACTGAGTGACTGAGGGAGGGTGACATTGATAAATGTGTTACAAATACTTCCAAGTATATAAATTCATTCATCTATTTTTATAGACTTCCCATTAACAATCCTATTATAATTTAATGTGAATCTGAACAATTCATTGAAAGAACAAGAATGCCAATTTTAAGCTCAGGCAATAGCAGGGACTTGGCATCTAAACAGGAGTCTTTCTACTGCCAGTGTGTTGCCCTGCCATAATCACTCTACCTCCATCAGCAAGTCTTTTCACAGAGTCAGTGACCCATTGATAGGTGCACTCATGGTGTATGCGGCACTATTGTTTGACACTGTGAAAGTCTGTCTGCCAGACGGTGCCGTAGGGAACCAGCGTCACTGGCAGGTGGCTGCTTTGCCTTGATGTTTCGATACCTATTCTGGCAAAGATGACTTCCCCCTCCCTAGTTGGTGATTCCTTCTCCTCCACAAAGCTGTCTTCCCAAGAGCCTCTATGCTTCCCCCCTGTGTCATGGACCAGAGTTCATTGCTGTCAGTTCTCAGGTTGAGAGCCCGTCACAGAGCAATGTCCAAACATGAGAAATTGTGATAATTAAACTTCTTTTTTTTTCTTTGCACAGAATAACTAATTGTAAAAATTGGCAGTCAGCCTGCCATTTGAAAGTGAAGAAAACATCTTGTTTTAACATCTGAGCAGGGATTTTTTTTGTAATCTGTAAACAATTGGACCATATGTAGTGTGATGGGAAACATGAAGGCTGTGATAGAACATCACTGAAGGAACCTTGTGTTTAATCACTGTTCTTTGATTCACTGAAATAGAAATTAGCTTTTTAAGCTCTGGGTTTTATCCTGATTTTAAAGAGACAGCTTTTTCTTAAAATATCAGACAGCACTGACAATTGACTGAGAGAGAAGCTAAGGAATTCCAACTTTAAAACATAACTGTTTTTAAGACCCCTAAACAGGTAACAGATGTAGCCATGAGCTTTCACAGCCTTTGTTTCAGCCTGCAATCCAATTCAGCGATAGAATCTCCTCACAATATGGTTTCACTCTCAGCAGGTAATTTTTTTTTCTAAATAAATTCTGTTGATGAAACAGAAGTCAAATAGAAATATTATCACTGATTAAGCTAAACTTTTAAGAAACAAAGTCATACCCTCTCCTAATTTTGCTCTATTTTCCAGCCCATTGTATAGCTTGAGCAACTTAATGATGATGCTAACAAAATTCAAAGGGTGATTGTGCTGAAATCCTTACATCTCTTATCAAACGTCATTCTATGCTGTTGGGAAATTTCTTTGGATTCAGTTGATAACACTTAAAGAAAACTCAAATGACTGAGAGAATTGTGATAGAATTACAATGGCAGTGGTCCCTACCATAACACTGTGTGAAGAGAAAGAATGTCTAAAGCAGGGACAGAACCAGCTTCCCCGATGCCCTCAGCTGGGCATATTTTATATTTCTGTGCCTTGGTTTCATAAGGGGTTGGAAAACAAAATGAGAGAGAGAGAGAGAGAGAGAGAGAGAGAGAGAGAGATATGGATCTGGGAAGCTTGCATTCACTAGTTCATTTCCCAAATGCTCTCAACATATAGGGCTGAGCCAGGCCACAGCCTGGAACCAGAAACTGTCCAGATCTTCCATGTGGGTGGTAAGGACTCAGCTATAGGAGCCGGCACCTGCTGCCTGCAGAGTGCCCTTGACAGGAAGTTGGTATTGGGAAGAGAGCCAGGACCTGAACCTAGTGCTCTGGGACATGATAAAGGCATCCCACGTGGTTTCTCCACCACTGGGCCAAACACCTGTCCCCTTTTGCACAGCACTGCTGGGACAGATTGCCTCCTAACACTTCCCACAGCCTTCCGTTCCCCACAGAGTTACTGTAGGTGAGCCCCTCTTGCCCGTTGAATGGCATGTCTGAGAATCCCTGACTCAGGCAGTACTCAGTAGGAGTCTATTTGACGTTACTGGAAATTCGAAAACATCTCTGCCGCATGTGCTTTATCAGGTTTCTCAGAATAGGCCTCACCCACTGATAACTGGATAAAGTTTTGATTTCCTTAACTTCGATAACTTTACATTTTTATGGGGTTGTATTCCCACATGAAAATACAAATAGGAAGAACGTATTACTGATGTTTTGTCCTGAATTCTTTCATACTTCGACTGGCTTCCGACTCCCCTCTATGGTGGAAAGACACCCCCTTATTTAGAGGACACAGGTAGCAAGCTGAAACTGACAAAGCATCGTTCTATTTCTCTCCAATAAAAGTTGTACTTACCTTGTTTTCATGAAACCAACCTCCGTTTCCAAGGAAACCAGAACAAAAAGACAGTTGGCAGCTAGCATCTGGGACTTAGAGGAACTCTCACACGTCAGCTTCAACTGCTGCCGGCACAAAACTAAAATGCAGGCTATTAAAATCACCTTCAGACTTTTAACACGCCAAAGAATATTAAACAATTTATTTTATCCCCTTAATTTTTAAGTAATTAGAGTTTTATAGAAAATCATTAAAAATACTCTCTGAAATGATATAACAAATCAAATCTATTTTAGTTGTTCAAAATAACTCAATACAAATGCAAGTTATATTTTAAAACAGTAAGCCTATACATGTTTTGGAGAGACATTTTCTCAATTTTCCACCATTTTTTGTCATTTTCTCCTTTTTACTTAAATTATGCTGGCTTCTTTAAGCTTTCTATGCTCCCAAATTCTTCTTCCTACTTTTGTCAACTCATGATAAATAGCCAGATATCTTTAGTTTTTCCAGGAAAGATTTGTGGTCAGTTTTAGTATTTTAGTAAAGTGTTTTAATGATGAGACATAAAAATACAAGTTAACATTTTCTCTTATAGTAGCTGATACTGGCAGGCATATTTCTCTGTGCCTCATCCTCCTGGGGTGTTCATGCTCACACATGTCCCCTGGACACTGGTTAGAAGTATCACACTTGCAGCTGGAAACACCATGCCTGAAGTCAGTGAACTCCTCTTTCCTAAGAGAGCCGCATCCCAGCTGACAGTGCAGCCTGACAACCTCTGAAGTGTAGACCACTGAGGCACCCAGGACATTGCCAACACTGAAATGAAATACAGCTGAAAAAGCTACAATGGACACTAGAGGAAAGTACTCCCTAGGAACTAAACCATGCAGCCTATCTAACCAACATGCTAGGACATATTGCCAGGAGAAAGTCTTTTTCCACCAAAGCGCTCCCATTAAATTGGTGGAGGCATCTGACCTGTGTGATGCACAGGCAACAGGGACACAAGAAAGCATGAAAAAAAAACAGGTAACACGAGGCCATCGTAGCAACACAGTAACTCTCTAGCTAGATGCCAAAGTAAAGGAAACCAACAAACAACATAAAAAGTTCAAAATAAGGGTATTAAGGAAATTTACTGAGATCTGAGAATATACGTAGACAATTAGATGAAATTAGGAAGACGATTCAAAATATAAAAAAAAGAAATTCATGGAAGAGAATGAGCTAAAAAAGGGCAATTTTTTAAAGTTTTATTTAATAAATATAAATTTCCAAAGTACAACCTTTGGGTTATAGTGGCTTTTCCCCCCCATAACCTCCCTCCCACCTGCAACCATCCCATCTCCCACTCCCTCTCCCATCCCATTCTTCATCAAGATTCATTTTGAATTATCTTTACAATGGGCAATTTTATAGCTAAATAAATAATAAAATTTAAAATAAAGGTGAGACCTTCAACATCAAGGAAAAGCAATTAAGTCTCAACTTCAAGACAAATCTTATGAAATAACCCAGTTAAATTTTTTTAAATAAAAAAATAAAAGATTGAAAAAATATTTTAAAGCATATGGGACATTATTAAACAACTGGATTCCCAATATAGGTGTTCCAGAAGGAGTGGAGAGAGCAAAGGCATAGAAAGCCCATTCAATGAAATAATTGCTGAAAATTTTCCAAATCTTAGGAAAGACATGGACATCCACATTCAGGAAGCTCAAAGGACCAATGATAGATTAGAACAAAAAAGATTCTCTCTGAGGCATCTTTTGACAAGCTGTCAAAAGTACAAGACGAAGAAAGAATTTTAAAGACAAGAGACGCAAGCATCAAGTCACTTTTAAAGGAATCCCCATTAGACTAACATAATACTTCATAGAAAACTTACAGGCAAGAGGAGAATGAGATAATACACTCAAGCTTCTAAAAGACAAAAATGGCCAGCTAAGAATACTATTGTCCTCAAAACTTTCCTTCATAAATAAAGGAAAAGTAAAGATTTTCTGTGAGAAGCAAAAACTGGGGAATTCATCACTACCATAAGAGCCCTATAAGAAGTGCTAAGGGGAGTCCTACAATAGAAATTAACCTTTGATAACTACCATTAAGAAAATGTGAAAAAAAATCTCAAAAGTACAACAGCCACAAAAAAGATAAATAGAAAATAATCAAATTCCATCAATACAAACCCATCAAACTACAAAGATAAACATCATGAGAAGACCAAAACACCCCATGAATGATCTATAAAGGAACCAGATAAAAGTGAAAATAATAACAGGAATATGAATTTGTTTACCAATAATCACTTGAATGCAAATGGATTAAATTATTCAGTTAAGAAATGAAGACTAGCTGAACACCCCAAAACATAGCAAATATTATCAGATCCAAAAGCAAAGATGGATCTGATACAATATTTGGGTACCTCAACAGCCTGCTCTCATCAAGAACACAAGGACAAAGTATCCAAATATAAAAATCAGTAAAAAAAAAACAATCCCAGAATTAACACCATAGACCAAATGGAACTAACACACATTTATAGAACACTTCACCCAACAGCTGCTGAGTTCACATTTTTCTCATCAGCATATAGAGCATTCTTCAGGATAGACTCTGTTAGGCTACAAAAATGCTGCTACAAATTAAGAAAAATTGAAAGCATAGCATGTATATTTACTGATCATAAGGGAATAAAACAGGAAACCCACAGCGAACAGAATATTAGAAGCTATACAAATCTGTAGAAGGTAAATAGCATTATCCTGAATGAACAATGAATGGTTTAACAAAGAAATTAAAAATGAAATATGAAATTTTCTTCAATTTTAAAGCACAACAAACAAAATCTATGAGATACAGCAAAAGCAGTACTAAGAGGGAAACTTATAGCAGTATATGTCTACAATTTAAAAAAAAAAAAAAGATTCAAGGGGGCCGGCGCCGTGGCTCACTTGGTTAATCCTCCGCCTGTGGCGCCGGCACCCCATATGGGCACTGGTTCTAGTCCCGGTTGCTCCTCTTCCAGTCCAGCTCTCTGCTGTGGCCCGGGGAAGGCAGTGGAGGATGGCCCAAGTGCCTGGGCCCTGCACCCACATGGCAGACCAGGAGGAAGCACTGGCTCCTGGCTTCAGTTCAGTGCAGCGCTGGCCATAGTGACCATTTGGGGGGTGAACCAATGGAAGGAAGACCTTTCTCTCTGTCTCTCTCTCTCTCACTGTCTAACTCTGCAATCAAATCATCAAGCTAATAATACAGCTGTCAAAGTAGAAAAGCAAGGACAAGCCAAATAGAAAATTAACAGAAAGATGTCAATGGTCCGAGTAAAATTAAAAAATAGAGACTAAAAAAATGTTAAAGGATCAATGAAATGAAGAGTTGCCTTTTTGAAAAGAGTTTTAAATGTCAACAAATTTTAGCTAGAATAAACAAGAAAGAAGACCCAAATACTTAAAATTAGATACCAAATAGAAACTTTATGACTGAGACTACAGAAATACACAGGTTAATGTTGGACTATTATAAAATGAATATACCAACAAACTGGAAAACCTAGAAGATGTGGGTAAATTTCTGGACACATATGACCCACTAAAACTGAACTGTGTAGACATGGAAAACATGAATACAAGAAGTAAATGAATTAGTAATAAATAATACTAAAAAGTAATAAAATCTTAATAAGAATAAAACATTATAATGAAATAGTAGTAAAACAAACAGTTGAATTAGTAAAATAAAAATCTCCCAACAAAGTTCAGGAAAATAGCTTCACTATTGAATGGTACCAAGCTTTTAAAGGAAAACTAATGCTAGTTGTTCTCAAATGATTGTGAAGTATTGAAAAGGAGAGAACCCTTCCAATTTCATTCTACAAACCCAGTATTACTATAACAAAACCAGACAATGAAACAATAAAAAGGAAACTATATTTCAATATCCCTGATACAAATAGATACAAACATATTCAACATAATTTAGCCAGTAGCACATCAAAAAACTAAGTCGATAAACATAATGCCTCACATCAACAAAATTAAAGATGAAAATTTATGATTATCAGAATGCAGAAAGAACATTTGATACAACTTTACTTTCTTTCATGACATCTCTGAAAATTAGTTATAGAAGAAATGTA
Organism: Oryctolagus cuniculus; assembly: GCF_964237555.1. NCBI lineage: Eukaryota > Metazoa > Chordata > Mammalia > Lagomorpha > Leporidae > Oryctolagus > Oryctolagus cuniculus. The sequence goes on along the minus strand of NC_091445.1, from coordinate 15,055,160 downwards.
TCTTGACACACCCAAGGCTAAATGTAGGAAAACCACAACCTACGTCATACTCAATAGTCAAAATCTGAAATCTTTTCCTCTAAGATCAAGGACAAGACAAGTATGTTTGCATTCCTCTCTCTTAGCAGATAATAAGACATGAAAAAGAAATAAAGTTATCCAGATAGGAAAGGCAGTTCAAATTATCCTTGTTTGCGAATATCATTAATTATCTTGAGAGACAGAGACAAAGACCATGAGAGTCAGTATTTTCCACCTGTGGTTCACCCCTCAAATGACTGCAATGGGCCAGGCCAGAGACAGGAACTTGTAACTCAATCCAGTTCTCCTATACGGGTGGCAGGGACTGAACTGTCTGAGCTATCACTTGCTGTTTCCACTTGCTGCATTCATAGGGATCTGGAATTGGAGCCAGAGCCAGGACATAAATCTAGGTACTCTGACATGTAATATGGGTGTTTCAATCAGCATCTTAACTACTAGACTATAGGGCCTATTGCCCACCCTTTGTTTTGGCTCTCTTGTTCTCTGTCTCTCTCTCTCTCTAGAATGGATAAATTCTAAAGTTGCAGGATGCAAAATCCACATACAAAAATTATCAATTTTTTAAACCAATTACAAAATTTTTAGAAAGAAATAAAGAAGCAATACTATTCACAATAGCTACAAAAAATACCTAGGAAAAATGTAATCAAGAAAGTGAATGATATCCACAATAAGGAGAGGAGAGGGGAGAGGAGGGAGAGGAGGAGAGGGGAGAGTTGAGAGGAGAGGAGGAGAAGGGAAGGAAGGATGGTAGGAGGGGAGAGGGAGAAAGAATCTTCTGTCCACTGGTTAATTCCCCAAATGACAATGAGGGGAATGGGGGGGAGAGGTGGGGAGGAGAAGGTTGAGAAGGGGAGAAGAGAAGAAGGAGAAAGAATCTTCCTTCCACTGGTTAACTCCCCAAATGACCAAAGCAACTAGAGCTGGGTCAAGCTGCAACCAGGAGCCAAAATCTACATCTGGATCTCCCACCTGGGTGGCAGAGACCAAGTATTTGGGCCTTCTCTTACTGCCTTCCAAGGAGAATTAGCAGGAAACCAGATCAGAAGTGGAGCAGGTGAATCTTGTGAGTCCTGAATGGCAGTATAAAGTGCTGTGCCACGTGCCTACCCTCCTTTAATTTTGTTTCTTTCATGAAAGAAATATGTATTTGTTTGAAAGACAGAAAGATAGGGAAAGGCAGAGAGAGAGAAAGAGAGAAAGAGAGAGAGAGAGAGAGAGAGAGAGAGAGAGAGTTAGTTCACATTAACTGGTTCACTCTCCAACTGTCCACAGCAGTCAAGGCTGGGACAGGCTGAAACCATGACCTTGGAACTCAGTCCTGATCTCCCATGTGGCTGGCATGGACCCAGGTACTTGAGTCATTGCATGCTCCCTCCCACTGAACATCAGGAGGAAGCTGGAAGTGAAAGAGCAGCTGGGGCACCTCCAGCATTCTGACATAGGATGCAGTCCTCCATGAAAGCTGTTCACAGCTGCACCAACACTGGCCCTTATTTGTCTCTTGTTTTACCTTTTTTTTTTTTTTTTTTTTTTTGGACAGGCAGAGTGGACAGTGAGAGAGAGAGAGACAGAGAGAAAGGTCTTCCTTTACCATTGGTTCACCCTCCAATGGCCACCATGGCCGGCACGCTGCGGCCGGCGCACCTCGCTGATCCAATGGCAGGAGCCAGGTACTTATCCTGGTCTCCCATGGGGTGCAGGGCCCAAGCACTTGGGCCATCCTCCACTGCACTCCTGGGCCACAGCAGAGAGCTGGCCTGGAAGAGGGGCAACCGGGACAGAATCTGGCACCCCAACCGGGACTAGAACCCGGTGTGACGGCACCGCTAGGTGGAGGATTAGCCTGTTGAGCCGCGGTGCTGGCCATGTACTGGATTTCAATAGCAGCATTCTGAACAATATCTTTAAAATAAAGCATGCTTTCCACTATGACATTTTGATATAATTATTGTTGCTGTTATTATTATTACTGTTACTACTTCTAGCGCTACACTTTCTACTACCCTTGCTCAGGTGTCATATCAATGAAGTGGGAGACTGCCAGCCCCATCCATTGGTCATAAGTTGGGAGATTCTGTGTGACTTGCCCCTCTGTTCTCATGTTCTAATTCATTTTCTTGGAATTTGGGACCTGAATAAGGGCACGTAAGTTCCTTGTGGATGTGGAGTCTCCGAGGTCATGGTATAAGGATGCCCCATCAGAGCAGACATTATTACAGAGTTCAGAGCTACTCAGAAGGCACAAAGCATAGAGGTTACATAGACCACGGGAAGGAGAAGAGTGAGGAGAGACTATTCATTCTGCAGTTCCGTGGGTGTTGATATTTCATTTCATTTATGAGAAAGTCTTCTGCGTTAACAAAGACTGTATCTCCTGTGTTTGGTTTGTGTTAATTTTATTTACTTTGCACCTATTTCTGTTTCTTGAAGTTAAATTTACCTTAAGATTACATTTATGGAATCCATTATGCTTTTAGGATCTGAGTCACTTGGTTTGTTTACATGCTAAATTTCTGTTTTCTTTGAACAATACCAAAGCTTTATGAAATGTTTGCTTTTAAAAGGAACTATTTTGGGGTTGATGAAACTGCTTTATTTTTTTTTCAACTTTTATTTAATAAATATAAATTTCCAAAGTACAACTTTGGATTACAGTGGCTTTTCCCCCCATAACAGTCCTTCTACCCTCAACCATCCCATCTCCCACTCCCTCTCCCATCCCATTCTTCATCAAGATTCATTTTCAATTATCTTTATATACATAAGATTAATTTGGTATTTACTAAGTAAAGATTTCAACAGTTTGCACTCACACAGACACACAAAGTATAGAGTACTATTTGAATAGTAGTTTTATCGTTAATTCTTATAGTACTACACATTAAGGACAGAGATCCTACATGGGGAGTAGGTGCACAATGACTCCCATTGTTGATTTAACAATTGACACTCTTATTTATGATGTCAGTAATCACCCAAGGCTCTCGTCATGGGCTGCCAAGGATATGGAAGCCTCTTGAGTTCACAAACTCCAATCTTATTTAGACAAGGCCATAGTCAAAGTGGAAGTTCTCTTCACCTTTCAGAGAAAGGTACCTCCTTCTTTGATGAACCATTCTGCTTTGTATCTTGAATATGGTAGTACTTGTATAACTGTGTGTCTAAACTCAAACTGAAAACAATAAATTTGCTATTTTCAAATTAAAACATCAATTTTTAAAACTTTAATGTTGGATATATGATCATAAAATTTGAAGTCTGTATATAATACCTGAGAAATCAAGGACATATGAAGTCAGAACTGTCAGTAAGCTTTTTGCTTTAGGATATAAGGTTTATATTATATGCTTAAAAATATTTATTTATTTGAAAGTCAAAGTTACAGAGAGAGAGGAAGATACAAAAAGAGATCTATCTGCAGTCACTCTCTAGATTGCCTTAATGGCTGTCACTGGGACAGGTGGATGCTGGGAGCCAGGAGCTTCATTTAAGTCTCCCATCTGGGTGGCAGGAGCCCAAATACTTGGACAATCTTTTCTGCTTTCCCCAGTACCCATACGGGATACTGGCCTTGAAGACATCAATTTTACCTGCTATGTCACACTAGCTTCTTTTTTATGTTGCTATCTTAAATTACTGAAAGACAGAGAGAGAGAGAGAGAGAGAGAGAGAGAATCTGCCATCCTCTGGTTCACTCACCAGATAACTGAAACTCCCAGCTCAGGGCTGGGCCAGACTAACACTAGAAGCCACGAACTACATCTGGGTCTCCCATATGGGTGATAGGGGCCCAAGCACTTGGACCATTATCGACTGATCTCCTTGGTACATTAGCAGGGAGCAGGATTGAAAGTGGAGGAACCGGGATTCAAATAAGCAGTCTCATATAGAATGCCAGCTATGGCAAGCAGCAGATTTGCCAGTTGCCCCTGCATCATTCTGATACATAGAACATTACAGGCATTCAAGAAATCCAGAAAGAATCAATGAATGAATGTTTTATGATACATAATAGTGACCACCCTATAGTAAATACACAATTTCATCAGTCAAAACTAAGCATAGCTCTAAAAATACATAGTTTATTTTATTGTATAATTTAAACAATAAAAATATAAATATTAGTCTCAATTATGCATTTATTGGTCTTTAATTTGCTGATCACAATTCTTCACAATATGGCTTAGAAATCCTGGGACGAATCAAACGTTTGCATTCTTGACACAACATGTCTTTTGTTACTCACTCAGCAAATATAACTAGCATGTTGCCATTCATCAGTTAAGGTTTGACCTCACAGGACCCAGAATGTAGTGCCAGGTCAATTTCATAACACAGAAATCTTTTGTGTAAGTACTACTTCCAGTTACACTCAAAACCTTTCAAAGACCATTTCATAACAACTTCATCATTAAGCTATGTAGTAGGTATTACACATATGGTCATTAATGAAAAAATAAAGTTATTATTTCATAAATAAGTAACATAATTAATTTACCTGGGATCACAAAATAAGGCACAGCTGTAGACCGAAATCCATCAATTTAAACGCAATCTGAATTTCCTTTCCAGATTACACGAGATCTGTGACTCCCAAATAATTATATCATGCAGTTATTCACTGAACATGTTTACTGTTATTTCAATTGCATTTTCAGATTAGTCCTTCCAAAATGATTTACTCTTTCCCTAGTCAAAATTTTCATTGCTTATATAGTTTCAGCACTAACGAATAAAGACACTGCAAGGCTTATATCGTTAGAGTAAACACTTTTTCTATTGCCTTAAGCAAATAGCTCTGTACATTATATGCAATATTTAATATACAGAAATATCATTTCAACCTCCCATATATGGTAAATAGATGTGTTTCAGAACAAGAAGGAAGAGCAGACGAATGCCAGTCAGAATGCTCACAATATGGTCTGTTGAAAGAACAGTTGTATTTCATCACTGCAACTCCTCTGGCTTTGGACTGATTGCCAGTGAAGGGATGTACAAGAATGTGTACGCACACACTGCTAGGTACACACTGAGATGTCAGCCAGTGTCGCTGACCTGGTGAGTTCTGGACATAGGCATGAGGAACTAAGATCACTTGCCTTGGTACATTAAGTGGAGAAAGAAAAAATGTTCTCTCAGCAAAGAAGCCTCAATTAATTTAAAACACAATAATGGGCTCTAGAATAACAACTGCATTTTAACCAGTAAGTTCATTAAGCATTTTCCCAAACTCATAACCATTATTTTGCTTAGTCAGATGTTTTCTCAAAGGAGAGTTCATTCATTTTAAGTGCTTAAAATACATGATGAATGAAGCAATTTGCCTTTTTATTTACATTTTACCACGGATAATATTTTATTAAAAACACTACCACAAAAGAGCACATTGTGACTGTAATCAGTGTTCACTTTCTAGGGTAATGCTTGTTTTACATTTGAAACTTTAGAATTATGTTTGTGAAGGATGCAAAGTAAAATGGCCCTGGCTATTACCAGAACACCCTAACTAATGGATTTAATATGTGTCTATTTTTAACATAAACATAAACACAAATACAGGTTAGAAATTTTTCTCACATAATACATTTTTTTCAACAAAAGTAACTGAAAATGGCAGTATTTGGGCTAAAGAGAAGTCAACCTGTACTTAAATGAGATGTTATGACAGTGAATAGTTTCTTATTTAAGTTTGAAAGCAGATAAATCAAAATTAATTTCAAAAGGATCAGTATAAATACCTTTTTAATTTTTTCATTTCCTAGTAACAATAACCCTATTTTTTCTTCTTTATATTGAGTAAGGTAAGGTTTGCAAAACATATTTATACTATCTCCTAATTATTTTTTTTTTTTTTTTTGACAGGCAGAGTGGACAGTGAGAGAGAGAGACAGAGGGAAAGGTCTTCCTTTTTTGCCGTTGGTTCACCCTCCAATGGCCACCGCAGCCAGCGCGCTGCGGCCCTCGCACTGCGGCCGTCGCACCGCGCTGATCCGATGGCAGGAGCCAGGTGCTTCTCCTGGTCTCCTATGGGGTGCAGGGCCCAAGCACTTGGGCCATCCTCCACTGCACTCCCGGGCCATAGCAGAGAGCTGGCCTGGAAGAGGGGCAACCGGGACAGAATCCAGCGCCCTGACAGGGACTAGAACATGGTGTGCCGGTGCCGCAAGGCGGAGGATTAGCCTAATGAGCCGCGACGCCAGCCCTATCTTCTAATTATTAATCTGTACATACAATTTCTTTCTACCATCCACAATACTCACTAAGTCTTGGAGGTATGTATTTTATTATTTCCTGAAAATTACTGAAAAAATAGTAAATTAATGACTAGAGAAACACAACTAGAATATTTTTTGAAGAGTATATTTGCAAAATTACATTTTTGTAAAATTGCATTTGTGGTTACTATTAGATTTCTTAAATGTTAATTTAACTTCAGATTAATGTTAACATTTTAGATGATTTTCTTGGATTTTCCAAATAGACAATTTTATCATCTGTAGTGGTGAAAGTCACTTTCTTTCAGGTATTGTACTTCTTATTTCTGTACCTTCTTTTACTAAATGGGGTAAGCTCTTAACACAATCTCAAACAGTGGCTTTCAAGTGGGCAGCCTTATCGTGTTCCTGTCTTTAATGGTAATGCTTATAATGTATCTTAATTAAAGTGAAATGTACTGGGGATTTTTGGTGAATAGGTTGTAAGTCAAATAGGTTTTTTTTGAATTCTTGGTTTGCTGAGTTTTTGTTAATAAAGAATAAGTATTTAGTTTACTCAACTTCTCTTGCTGATGATCATAATTATTATTTAATCTATTTATGTGAGTAATTATATTAATAAATTTTCTAATATTAAGCTGATCATCTTAAGACAATGATCATAATATAATATTCTTTCAATAAATGACTTTTATTTTAATAACATTATTTTACTTGATAATCTTATATTAGGGATTTTCATATCTATTATTACATAAAATTTGCTTTACTTGAGTATTTTTCTTGCCAAGCTTTAAATTGATATTCTGATATTTTCACAAAAATGTCTAAATAATCTCCCACATCTAGGTCTCAATCTCTCTCCCTCCCTCTCTCTCTTTCTCTGATTCCTGCTATAGAACATTTGCTTAACAAAGAATTATTTGTTGACATTTTGTTTAAAGGTAAACCATTGAGCATGTTGATTTTGATAAGGGATATATCTTTGTTGGGATTTGTATTTCTTGAGTTTCATGATTTCAGGTTTCTTTGACAAGCATTAATTTCATCTAAATTGTCACATTTATTTGGATAAATTTCTACACATGAATGTTATACTCCCTGAAATACCTGAAATTATACTAAGATAGGCCTCTCTTATCTAAATCATTTGCTGAGACTTTCCAAAATTTTGTCCTATTTATTAGTCTTTTCAGAGAATCATGTTTGCTTTTATTAATAAATTCTAGTTTGTATTCCTATATTTTATGCATTTATAATTCATTAGAATTTAATTTTGTTGTTTTTCTAGCTTTCCCCATAGAAAACTTAGTTCATATAAAAGACATTTTAGCTTTAAATATTTTCAAAATTATATATGTTCTTTATGCCCTATTTTGACTATAAATCATAGATTTGATTCATAAGGATTTCAATTATAATTATTTCTCAATAGTTCATAATATTAGCTTTAATTTTCTACAGAATTCACAAATTAAATAGATGCTTTTTCCAACATAGAAATTACTAGTTTTATTACATACAGTCATATAATATAACATGTTACTTCCTAATTTTTTGAATCTAAGATTGTCTTTATAGCCTGTAGAATTTCAAATAGGTAAAATTCCAAAGTATTGTATAAAACATAAATTTCAGTATTTGTTAAGATAGTTTGCTTTATTTTCTACATAAATATTCGCATTATTTTATCATGAGTGCATTATAGAGCTTTTCAGTGGGGAACACATTAGCCCGAATGACACATATAAGGAAAGGTATTAAATAAGAATGCTTACACCATAAATCTGATTGGGAGAGAGGAAAAAGAACATTTCCAGAAGAAACAACAGAGTGAGGGAAACTTGAACCAAAGAAAGGAAAAGTTTTGGCTTTTTTATGGTGATGAGGAGAGATTGGGTGAGTGAATCTTTTTTTCCTCTCACAAGGAAAGCAGATTTTTTGGGGAAATGACCTCTGGAAACTAGAGTAGAAGAGTGAGAAAATAAAACCAGGACAGGAAAGGGCCAGACAAAGGTGACTTATGAATATTCAAGGAGATGCAAATGTGAACCAAACATTTTGGCCATCAAACACTGAGAGCATATGTTGCATTATCACACCGCATACCAGAAATGTGTACAATTACAATAATCAAAAGGTGGATAATGGAAAAAAGTCACCATCACAGGCCCCTGAAGCTGAGGCCTCCCAGAGATGGTACAGGATGTACACCTCACAGTCATCTTCTCCCAGGGCCCAGGGAGCTCAGGGTTTTCATACCAGCTCCTCTATGCCAGAGAATGAGATGTTAATGAAGGCAAGGGGAGAATGATGTACATGAGATGTAGAAGCAGCTCAGCTCCAGAGGATGGAAAGCTTTGAAAATTTAAGTTATTGTGGTCGACCTGTAGATTTCTGCGTTAAGTTCCCTCCAAAGACTCTTGTAACAGCTGCTGGAATGTAAACAACAGACAGCTTTCAGCTGGCAACCCCTGCCTCAGCTGAAGAGCGACGAGGCATACATGATCTTGTCTATCTGTGCATCCTTCATCCAATAAATGAAAAAGTAGATGTTGGCCATTTAGGCTTCTCTTCCTGTCCCCTCTTATTTTTGTTAACTCTTATACAAAGTATTCACCAAAGAACTATGAGATGCCATAACTTTTTCTGGATTCATTGCTAAACAAATTCACCTGAAATCAATTTATTCTACACAAGTGTAGTCCCTGGACCAGTAGCATTAGCATCATCTGGAACCTTGTACAAATACAAATTCTTGAACCTCATTCTAGACTCACTAAATCAACATCTCAAGTAGTAAAACCTAGAAATCTGTCTTAATATATTCACCAGGCATCTCCAACGTTGATAAAAGTTTGAGGACCACAAAGTATTGTATCTTCAACCATACTGTGAACCAAATGATTTTTTTTAAACTGAGATCTTTGAGACCTTTGTTATTATTAAGGATCTGGATTCTATACCAATGACTTACTGTCCTCAGAAATACAATGCTTATGAATATTATATTGATCAATACCTGCAAATAAATGGTAAAACTACAAACCATCAAAAGAATTCCTTACCCAAATATATTCTGAATTAAATGCACTGGATTGGAGAATATTCTGGGGCTTCCTGAGCTAGATCTCTATTTTTCTAAATGTCAATCATTTAGGATAAATGAACATATTTCAGGAAGTTACATGTTAGTGCATAAAAATGCTTAACACACACAAACAAAAAAGATAAAGTTAAATTAGTAGTATAAATGGTATTAGTATTCATCTAGTTGGTATTATGAAGTCCAGTAATATGCCTTCCATAAAATAAACAATGTCTTGAAGACTTCCTGGGGATTAATTTTTAGTGTGCTTTTCTTCTGTAAAAGCAATTAGCATTAAAATAACAGATCATCTAATGGAGAAAGCTGTACCCAGGAGTGACCTCATTCACTTGAGGGTATTTCGCAGTCCCTGTCTCCCTAGCCCACCATTTATTGTGAAGAACATACAACACTCCTTTCCACTACTAATCCAAATTTATCTATGTCAGATTGATAACATTATAAAGATTGAAAAAGTAGACCACTCAAGAACTGTGCCAGAAAGGTGATGAATTTAGGATCTGAACAAGAAGCTCAAATCGTAATTATTGGGCAAGCCAATTAAACATGCCAATCTTCAGAAGCCCCCACTGTGAAAGAGATCACAGTAACTACTTTAAAGGATTTTATGAGGATTAAATGAAGGCACACATGAAATGACAGGTTCTAGTTTACATCTGTAATGATTGAAACCAACAATACTCAAATGATAGTAGTTGAAATTTTCAAGACCATTTCTCATCTCTGTCCAATGTGTTTAGAGATCTCTGCCTAAAAAGCAACTTCAAGTCAAACTACTCCCTTACTGTGCTAGTCTGTTTCCTTTTTCACTAACATACTACTACAGACTGGATAAGTTTTACAGCAAAGAGGTTTATTGTGGCTCCCAATTCTGGTGGTCCAAGGTCAAAAGGTCTTCTTACTGGCACAAGTCTCAATGCCATGTAGGGCATCACAAGACAAGAGACAAGGAGCATATGTATGTCCTTTATCTTTCTTCTTAGAAAGCCACCAGTATTCAACCATGGGGTTCCACTGTGATGATGATTTCTGCCTTTCTTCACCTCTCTAAGCCCCAAATCCAAATGCCATAGTTGGATTGAGGTTCCACGCTGTTCTTATCTCACAATGGTGATTGCATTTCAACGTGAGTTTTCAAGGGAAGAAACCCTGTCAAGTCCGTAGAAGAAATGGGAAGAGACTTGAGTGTCATCACCAACGTGACACACGTTAATTCAAGTCACATGCTTTGGTCAGAACTAGTCATGGGACTAAATTCAAATGTAAGGTGTTCACAATGTCTGGGGCTTGGTGGCTAAGCAGAAGTCAGTGGGGGTCATTTAGCCATTTCTGAAACAAGCTAGTACTTTCTTCCTTTTGCCTTAATCTCAGTTTAACTAGCCTTGAAATGAGAATGTTGCATTGAACAGGTACACAATTTACATTTTTTTCTGAAGAGGGAAAATTTATGATTGCTCCATTTTTCCTTTCATTATTTTCCTTTCATGTTCTAATTTGCATTCTTTCTTTCCATTCCCTAGGGTCAGCACTCACCCTATTTTCTCTGGATATTCCTAGGAGCTAATTATCAATTAACCCATACACAAATATCACAAGGTAGGCAAAAGTGTTAGCAGATTATAATGGAACATAAATATTTTATTACATTCTAATAAAGAACTAAAGATCTAAAACCTTTATCTTTAAAGACATGTTTTAGCTAAGTATAACAAATACTACTAGTTATTGAGAGACTATTTATGAGAAATATAGTGAATCAAAACACCCTTAATTCAAACAAGGTAAATGACCACTTGGCTCAAAAGATGAACTCTATTCAAATGGTCATTTTATTGCAGAAAATGGAAAGGGGACTCAACTAGAAAGATATTTGGTATAAAGAAATTATGGGCATTATGTGGCATAGCAGGTTAAGCCACCACCTTCCATGCCTGCATTGCATATGGGCACCAGTTCATGTCCTGGCTGCTCTACTTCTGATTCAGTTCCCTGTTACTGCACCTGGGAAGGCAGCAGAAGATGGCCCAAGTGTTTGCATCCCTGCTGTTACATGAGAGACCCGGAAGAAACTTCTGGCTCCTGGCTCGGCCTGACCAATACCTGGCTATTGCTCTCTCTGTCTCTATCTCTCTATATATAAAACTCTGCTTTTCAAATAAATAAAATAAATAAGTAAATCTGTTAAGGAACACATTTATGAGCAAGACATGTTTGCAATGTGGGGCACTTTATATTACTGTTTATCGGAAATGAACAAATAATTAAATAAATAAATAAATAAAGCTTTTTGTACAAAGCTGTTTAGAAGGAAGTTGCAGAGCCCATTTCCTAGATACTCAGTCATTTGAAATTGCAACCATTAAAATTTTATTTAATGTAGTACTTTCCCAAGAATTTGAGGAACAACAGACTAGGAAAAAAAAACAAAACAAAACAAACAAAAACCTCAAACACACCCAGGAGACACTGAAATTATGCAAATTAAGGTCAATATCTGGAAATACTTTTATCCTGTTGATTGATTACAGTATTTTGTCAAACACAAAACAACAAAAATCAGCATGACAAATATTCCACAAAAATAAGATTCAAACACTATTAAAATGTATTTCTGGACTCTCAGTTCTAGTAGTTAACTGCAGGAAAACACACACACACACACACACATATACACCCAACACTGTACAGCCACATAAATCACAGTCAGAGTGAACCATGCCAAAGAAAGATTTGGGCTGATTTAAACAAGAATAACAATAATAAATGAAAATTGCATGTTGTAATGAGATTTCAAAGGTCTTAGCATTTGCACATGCAGGTTAAATCCAGCATTTGTAGCATAAAGGAACACAATTATTTACATATAAACGATCTGCTTACATACAAGGATCACATAAGTAAATTTCTACATTATGCTGCAAATGTCATGCAAGAAATACAACTGTCTGATTGATATGCAAAATGTTTGCCAGGACAGTGACAGCCAAAGTAAGTTCAAAGTCACAGGAAATGTTGTCATCAGCCTAGTGTAAAAATGTACAATTACTTGCTATTCTCTTTCTGTTTAAAGGTGACTACTACTATCTTTTCCCTAGGCTACTTGTTCACTGTAGCTTATTATCATTACAAAGTATTAAAATGGATTAGCTTTTCCATATTGTGTTCATATTGGGAAGGGCATGTTTTAGACAGCTCACTGACAAGATTTTTTGAAAAAAAAAAAAAAAACAAACACAGCATTTATTCCTCCACTAAAAATTACCAGGCAGCTTGTTTTTGAGAATAAAAATCTCTAAATTGCATGCTTGCAAATTCCCCTTTCCTGATCATTCATTTAATATAAAGAAATCAAGGAGAAGTGAGCGGTATCTAATTAATATCTTCTAATGCCCAACTAATGTCAAGCATGACTCCAATTTATAACTGAACTATATTTTTACATTGAAAAATTCAATTACATTTGCTGACAGACTTTGAAATGCCATATTATTTATATTGGCAAACTTTGCAGGCTCACACTATATTTATTAATATTCTTTCCACAGAATAAAGCATATATACAATACAGATCACTGCATTCTTCATTTTGCCATCTTTCAAAGTGATATGTATATCTACCAGAGCAGCAAGTGGCTATTTCAGCCTAAGAGAGCCCAAAGACCAAATAGACACAGGCGCTGAAGTGCCCTTCCTTTTAAATCTCCAGGCAGAGCAAGGTAACCTTGACATTTCACTGTCCTCTCTGGCTCCTGATTCTGTTTCTCATTCTCTTTCTCTGGTGCCTCCCCCTTCGCCCCTCCCCAGCCCATCCCTCTCCTTACATGCGTGCAATCCAACCACAGGGCCTCTGTGCACACATCAACAATTTTGAGCTGTGAAGAGGTTCAATTGCCACATTGGTGACTCAGTTGCAATGCACAAATCATTTACTGGGATAGCTTGAGGACATGACAATGACAGAGAGACATCTGTTGGGTAGGTGGGAGGGGAAAAAAGGGGTTATTCACAGCTGGTGCATTAGTCCTGGTAGCCACTAGGCCACTACAGTGTCCTGTCCTCCTGCTTCCTTCCCCCTCTTGCTGCCTGTGCCCTGCTGTCAGCTGCCAAAAGATATCTGTTCTCACCCTTTGCTGAATGAAAAGGTGCTAATGCATGACTTCAGGATATGTCAGAACACACCGCACTTACTAGTGTTTGGAGATGCAGCCAACCTGACCACGAGGAAAAGAAATGAGGAAGGAAAGAGCAGTTTTCTTGCAAAAGAGAGGGGGGAAACAGTCAAGGACAATTCCGTTTCTTGGACTGTGTGCTGGAGCTGAATGATTGGGAGGGAGCCTTCCCACTTTCAAGCCACTTCTCCATTTCTCTCTCCCTCCTCAAGACAGCTAATGTCTTTTGCATCCAGAATGTCCTAAGAAAAACAGTTTTTGCAAATTGGTTTTAGTTTATATTTCTACAGTCTGATCTTGGCCAATTTACCCATTAACGTAAAAGATAAATAATTCAAAATAATTATGGAATTGCTCTGGGAATACTGGTTTGCAATTTTCCTTTTTTGATATTATAAGAGACTAGACATTTTACTTTGCCCAGCATGGTTGGAATCAGATGTCTCATTGAAGACTCAAATATTTATTTCTTCCCAGATAACACTAAGTACATATAATCCATTCGCTCGCTTCCACCAACAGGGATTTCCCTAGGAACTGGTGAAGCCTAGACACTCTAGCATCCAGCATCCACATCTAAATGTTCAGGCTGGTGTTTGAAATCAGTCTAGAAGAGATTGCAGATTGCAACAAAAGAATTTAAGGTACGATGCTGAATGAATGTTTCAAACCATAATACATTCACTGGGAGAGCAGTAGTTCACATTAGCAAGTCGCAGACACTATTTAAAAAAAAAATTGTGAGAAGAGTTTTTAATTGGACAACAAGATAAAGCACCACAGAAATAATTATTCTGGACAAACAACTGGAAACAATCTCAAGTCACTGATGCGTTTATATCAATTCTCCCCAAATTCTTATTGTTTCAGTGATAGAAAACCAGTCTGTGGTAGGAGTGCTGAGTAGCACCTGCTAAGGTCCCTTCCATTTAGGCTGCAACTGGTTGAAGGGGATCCTTCTATAAACAAAGCAAATGGCTTACCTAGTCTTCACAGGTGAACTTGAGAGGCAGGTTTGCCGACTCCTGCGAGCCAATCGAAGATTTTCAATACCTCTTCAGGAAGCAAAAAGGTAAGTCAAGATTTTGGTTTTGTTACATCAAGATTGCTGCACTTTAAGGCAGACATGTTGTACCTACTACTTCTTTTCTTTTTTAAAGATTTATTTATTTACTTGAAAGTCAGAATTACACAGAGAAGCAGAGGCAGAGAACAAGACAGAGAGACAGAGAGAGGTCTTCCATCCAATGATTCAATCCCCAGATGGCTGCAATGGCTGGAGTTGTGCAGATACGAAGCCAGGAGCCAGGAGCTTCTTCCCGGTCTCCCACGTGGTTGCAGGGGGCCAAGGACTTGGGCCATCTTCTACTGCTTTCCCGGGGCCATAGCAGAGAACTGGACAGGAAGTGGAGCAGCTGGGTCTCGAACCAGCGCCCATATGGGATGCTGGTGCTTCAGGCCATTGTGCCACAGTGCCGGCCCCTTCACTTCTTTCTTAAGCAAATATATAATAAAAATATTTTATTTAATCAAATATTAAAAACAACATAGCTTCAACAGACAGAATATAGATTGCTTTTTAAAAATTATTTACTTACTTATTTTGAAAGGCAGAGTCATAGAAAGAGAAAGAGAGAGAGAGAGAAAGAGAGAGAGAGAGAGAGAGAGAGAGAGAGAGAGAGATTCCATCTGTTGATTCTCTTCCCAAATGGCTGAAACAGCCAGGTCTGGGCCTGGCCAAATCCAGGAGCCTGAAACTGCATATAGGTCTTCCACAAGGATCTAAGGGGCCCAAACACTTGGGCCAGCTTCCTCTGCTTTCCCAGGCACATCAGCAAGGAACTGGATCATAAGTGGAGTGGTTGGGTCTCAAACCATTGGTCATATTGGGACTTGTATCAGAGATTGTTAAGTAATAATACATTTTCTTGCTTAATTATTGGTATTGCCACAATGTTATGGCATGATAAGCAGAAGGAAATAGTTAAGTCAATTTGCACCATTTACCCCCCTTCCAAAACTTACTGTAGCAGAAAAATATGTATTAGTATTACATCAAAAATACACTGGATTCCACAGTTTTCATTTTTTATTTGCCTCTCTATATATTATTTGGTTTTGCCATTCTTATCAATTCTTATAAATAAGAGATAATATAAATAACAACCTTTAGAACGTTTTTCTTTCTTTTTCCTTTTTTTACAATTGCATTTAAAGTATACAAATTTCATGTATTTCATATCTACAGATTCAGGAACATAGTGACACTTCCCATTCTACCCTCCCTCCCATCCATGCTCCTACCTTTCTCATCCTTTCTTTCTTATTCTGTCTCTTAATTTTTGCAATGATACACTTTCAGTTTACTTTATACTCATAAGATTAACCCTATACTAATTAAAGAGTTCAACAGACAGTAAGAATAATAAAAAAAAAAATCACTGTTCCTCAATCATAGATAATGGCTGTGAATAATCATTGCATCTCAAAATGTTAATATACATTACAATGTTGGTACTCTGTTGGTTACCACAGATCAGGGAAAAGATATGATGTTTGTCTCTTTGGGACCAGCTTATTTCTGTATAAAAAAAGGGCAGTAATCCACTTAGAGGAAGAGACTAGGTATACTAATTACTAACATTTATGGAGAATGTATTTTTTTACTAAGCACTGTTCTTGTCTCTTTTCATGTTTCACAACACAGTGAGGAAAACCAAGCTCAGAGAAAAGTTAAGATGTTACTTTAAAAATTTATCAACAAGTCTCCTTGTTACACACTCTTTCCTTGTCTTCCATGAAAGTTTCAGTGTCCTGTATACCAGTTTAGAGGCCATAAAATAAGCATTCAAATTTTGGCAACATGAATTGTAAATAGCTTTCTTTAATGCTGTTGCTCTTTGAATGCTGATGCTCCACGCTGAATGGGTTTAATCCCATCCACACCAGAATCTCCCTGTATGGAAGACCAATTCACAGCACGCCTTCTTTTTTTATTTAATTTTATAGCTGGCAGGCTAGAAAGGTTGTTTACTGTCTGGTACCTTAATTATCATCATGCATTTAGGTTCCAGCTACAGTATTTTATGATTATTTGTATTCTCCACAATACCTTCATTAGAGTGAGTTTTGAATAAACATTTGTCAATTAGAAGCTTATGCTATGAGACCTATTTTGCAAAAGTTAAAACTTAGGAGACACAAAGAGCTCCTTTCACTGAATTCTTCAACTGTTCCTGTACAATCTTTACTCCTAGGATGTGTTTCCTTAAGTGTGAAATTAAGCTCCAGTATTACACAGGTATGTTTAAGGTGTGATAAACTTAATCTCATTTCAAATGAATGAATGGATTATTCAAACTTCTTATTTCATTTTATTGAGATTGCATATACTGTTTGTGTTTGCTTGCTCCAATTAAGGGAAGAAAGGGGTGGCAAAACCCTTGTTATAATAATTATAATATGGCTTTCATGGGTAAATCTGGAGTTGAAAACTTTCTGGAGTAAAATATGGCATATATTTGTTTTTAAACAATAACCAATACAGCCATATCACAAAGAATCTCTGACTTACACTCACATATTGTAACATGGATAAAAAGTGATTTTGAGTCTATCTCTAATTGCTTACCCAACTCACCACAAGAAGCAAAAATATACACAGCAATATGCTTTGGAAGAATAAAAGCGTATAAATGTTCCTACAGATAGATGTAAAAATGGTGTATTTTCAATTAGTATGAAATAGGAACAAAAGCAATTTTAATGAATAAGATGTACCATCCTTAGTTTGAGGGTGATATATGGGTGCACAATCATAACACAAGTTTATTTAACTCATATTCTAATAATTTTTAAGTGATGCATTTTTTTTTTTTGACAGGCAGAGTGGACAGTGAGAGAGAGAGACAGAGAGAAAGGTCTTCCTTTGCCGTTGGTTCACCCTCCAACGGCCGCCGCGGCCGGCGCGCTGCGGCCGGCGCGCTGCGCTGATCCGACGGCAGGAGCCAGGAGCCAGGTGCTTTTCCTGGTCTCCCATGGGGTGCAGGGCCCAAGCACCTGGGCCATCCTCCACTGCACTCCCTGGCCACAGGTGATCCGATGGCAGGAGCCAGGAGCCAGGTGCTTTTCCTGGTCTCCCATGGGGTGCAGGGCCCAAGCACCTGGGCCATCCTCCACTGCACTCCCTGGCCACAGCAGAGGGCTGGCCTGGAAGAGGGGCAACCGGGACAGAATCTGGCGCCCCGACCGGGACTAGAACCTGGTGTGCCGGCGCCGCTAGGCGGAGGATTAGCCTAGTGAGCCACGGCGCCGGCCCTAAGTGATGCATTTTAATACTCACTTTTAAAATTAATTATTAGTTTTTATTTCATTTGAAAGGAAGAGAAAGAGTGAGAGATGATCTCCCATCTACTGGTTTACTTTCCAACTGCCTACAACAGTTAGGACTAGATCAAGCTGAAGCCAAGAGCCTGAAACTCAGTTGGGGTCTCCCATGTGGATAGCAGGTACCCAAGTACTTGGGTGATCATCTGCTACCTCATATGGTACATGCTAGCAAGCAACTTGGAATTCTTTGATATGAGACTTGAAACCAAGCACTCTGATATGAGATGAGGATGTTTCAAATGCTCATCATATGTTACTTTTTATATTCTTTTAGACCTTTGATTTTGTAATAATTTTAAATTTATGAAACAAATATTGTGAAGTGGTACAAAGAGTTCCCATATAGCCCACAACCAGGTTCTCCTATTATTAATGTCTTATATAAATATGATGTCTTTATCACAATTCATGGGCCACATTCAACTTCCTTTATATTTTTATCCACAACTCTTCTATCCCTCCAATCATCTCAGATTTTAATATTCAACATTTTGTGTTAAGCTTAAGCTTTCAAAAAAAATTTAGGCTCTCACCTGTGAGTGGGAACTTGTGTATTTGTCTTTATTCAACATTGTATCTTCTAGTTTCATTCATTTTGCTGAAAATAACATGATTTCATTTTTTATGATGAATAGTATTCCATTGTGTGGTGTGTATATATATATATATATATTTGTATCACATTTTCTTTATTCTTTTCATTTGATGATGAATACCTTGGTTGATTCCAACTCTTGTCTATTGTGAACAATGCTGCTATAAACATTCTGAAGCAGGCATTTCTTTGATACAATGATTTCAATTCTTTTGGATATATATTCAATAGGGATTGCTGGGTCATATGGCAGTTCTAGTTCTTTTTTTTCTTTTCAGAAAGCTCTATGCTATTTTTCAGGTGCTATACTCATTTACATCCCCACCAACAGTGCATAAGATTTCTTTTGATCCATGTCCATGCCAACTTTTGTTCTTTGTCTTTGGATAACAGGTGTTTAGACAAGGGAAAGTTGATATCTCATTGTGGCTTGATTTGCATTTTCCTTATGATCAATGATACTGAGCATTTTTCATATATTTTCTGGTCATTTTTATTCTACTGAAAACTATCTGTTCATGTCCTTTTCCCATTTCTTAATTGCAGTGTGTGTGTGTGTTGTCATTGAGTGTTTTGAGTTTCTCATATAGTTTGAATATTAACCATTTAACAGGTAAGAAGCTTAAAAATATTTTCCCATTCTGTCAAATATTTCAACACTCCATTGATTGTCTCCTTTGTGTGCAGAGACTCCTGGGTTTTACAGGATCCTATTTGTATAGTTTCAGTTGCCTGTGCTTCTGTGTCCTTATCCACGAAATCATTGTCCACACCAATGTCTTCAAGTGCTTCCTTCTAGCAGTTTCATAGTTTCAAGGTCTTATATTTTAGTATTTGACCCAACTTCAGTTACTTCTAGTGTAAGTAAGAGATAGGGATCTAATTTTAATCATCTACATGTGAGTCTTCATTCAGTTTTGCTAGCACCATGTATTTGTTTGCTTTGCTTCTCAGTTTCTTGTTTTCCAAGTCTCTGTGATGCTTGCAGATGCTGTAACTTCTTTACCTTAGTTGTCCCTCAGTGAATCTCCTGGAAATGCAGTTCTTCCTTATTGTTCCGGAGCTTTCCTGCAGTGGTGGGGAATGCAAGTCCCCTCTATTCAGTTATCTTGATCTCTCTCAAAGACAGACGTTTGGAAGCAGCATCATAATCACAACAGGGGCCCTTCCCTTAGATCATCCGCTATTGCCCAGTGGAAACTGAGCAGGCCAGAAGGGAATGTTCTGCTGTAATCAAAGTTCTCTGACAGGAGAAGCTGCTCCTACTGGGACTGGAGACGTGGTTTCCACAGGGAGCCCACTCTCAGTGTCCTTCATACAGCTCCTACCGTGAGGGGAGGACACAGACTGGCAGAGACTGAGCCACCTGGGGCTTCTCTTAGCTGGTAGAGTATGGTGATGCCTACATCTTAGTTTTTAAATGCTAGTATCCCCTGAAAGGTCATAACCCTAGATCATTTCTCTATATTTTACTTTCATTCAGTAGTCACTAGGTTAATAAATCTACTTGATTAGTAATAATTAGCTTGACTTTATCATGACAGAATATTATCTTAGAAAGAAAATGAAAAATGCCAGACACACAGGACCACTTCAGAGTGGCAACCTTTGAATACAGAAATCTAATTCCCTTGTGGCATTTCTTAAATTTTTAAGATGTGAATTTGCTTTTAATAAAAATATTACTTTTCTGAGATAACATCTTAATATACATTATAACCAAAGGCTCCATTAAGTCAAGAGTTAAAAATAAAAAAGTAAAAAAGACAATAGTTCATCAGGAAACAATACTCAAATGAAGATGTTGAACTTCATGCATATAAAGAAAATTTTCTTAAGATATGAATGCTTGCTCCAATTCCCACAAAATTATTTAAAATTCTTGGAACACACTCCCAGAAGTATAGTATGCTATTATCTAACCTCTCATTGCAAGGCCTTCAAGGTCTCATAAGTAACTTTGTGGTTTAGTATGACATGATAAAGTGATGATTAGGGCTGCAACTCTGCAAACTAACCCCCCCCCCCAAAAAAAAAAAAAACACAAAGAGTTCTACAATTTTGCTAGGGTTGTGACACTGAAAGTACACACGAGTCTATCTTATATAAAGTTGGACTTGCAGGATAATTTTATTTGGGTGCAGAAGTTTTTGAAATCTGTGCATAATGAAGGTCTTCAAAATTTTTACCTAAATTAGGTATTATGAAGAAAACCTTACATGGATTTTCAATTTTTTGGTACCAAAATGTGTAAAGTTACCTTTTAATTCCACTTTTCCACAAACTTTAAATCAATCCTGGTATGGTTCTGCTATTATGACATTACTAATAAGAAAGAATAATCTCATTTTTGCATGTTATTCAGGAGATTGTATATATGCAACATTCAGTGTAGTAAAACAAATCATCACATTTTTTAATTTTTATTTTTAAAGGTTTATTTTATTTATTTATTTGAAAGGCAGAGATACAGAGAGAGAGGATATATGGAGAAAAAGAGAGAGAGGGGGAGAGAAGGAGAAAGGGGGGGAGAGAGAGAGATGGAGAGAGAGAGAGAGAGAGAGACTGCTTCCATCCACTGGTTCACCCCCTAAATGGCTGCAACACCAGGGCAGATCTAAGCCAGGATCCAGGAGCTTCTTCTGGGTCTGCAGGGGGCAAGTACTTGGGTCATTTTCCATTGCTTTCCCAGGCACATTAGCAGGGAGCTCGATCAGAAGTAGAAGAGCTGGGACTTGAACTGGCACCCATATGGGATGCTTGCACTGCAGGCTGTGGCTTAAGCTGCTGCACCAAAGTGCCAGTCCCCTCACCACATTTTAAAAGGTACTCTTAGTGTAGTAGAGGTATTCAGCTCTAGCTATTTATAAGAATTGGACATGATAGACTCTGTAGTTGCCTGTACCCATACTATATATCAATATAATGTTGAGAACATTCGATTGACAAAAGCTATTCATTAACACCAAAGAGCTGGAACATAGGAAATGAACGTAGAAAGAAAGTTTTGCTAATTACCCCCAATAATTAGCAATGCCGGCAAAATACCCAAGGAAAGGAATACATAACATGCAACTTGCAGTGTTATGCAGTGACAGCTT
This sequence comes from Oryctolagus cuniculus, assembly GCF_964237555.1. Lineage (NCBI taxonomy): Eukaryota > Metazoa > Chordata > Mammalia > Lagomorpha > Leporidae > Oryctolagus > Oryctolagus cuniculus. Next base: position 15,033,531 of record NC_091445.1, on the reverse strand, counting down.
CATAAGGTCAGTCATTTGAAGTAAAACTGATGTATGTTCAGCACTATTATCATTTAACCTATTGAGCACATCTGTGGAAACCATTCAATTTATTCATCCATTTTTTAATTTACCTTACATGAATGTTTATTTTTTTTCTTGAAGCAAACAGGGATATAATGCTACCCAATCCTTGAGATGAAAAGAGGAGTATGTAGAAATGTAAAGCTGAGAACCCTGCTCTAAAATTATTAGAGGAAGTCTAGCCATCACAGGCAATTAGAAAGCCAGAAATGTTTTCAGAAATAACCATTTATTTTTGACACATTCATCATAACACATAGTACTGGCTACAGAAGCAGGCGAGGGCAGCCATATGACCTCACTGTTTCTGCTGAGTTGAAGCTGTGAAGGCCAACAAGCTGTATGAGCTGATCCAGAAGTTAAGAAGCATAAGACCAATTAGACAGTTTGTGAGAAAAAGCTGCAGATTAGTTTCCCACAAGTAGGCAGTGTCCAGACAATGATGGTCTTCAAATAAGCTTAAATCGAGAGACCACTGAAGATTTGAGAAGGAGAAGCCCCAGAGACTAAAAGGAGAAGAAACTTCTTGGATTTGGGAAGAGATTTGGGGGTGAAAATTCAGAAAGTAGAGAGATGTAATTAAGCAGAATTATAGTGTGGTAACCCACAAACTCCTGAGTGCAGGTGCACCAGGGACCCTGCAAGCTCTCCCAGTTATGGTGATTTCTGGCCTGCTGTATCTTTTGTTTTCCCCATGGAATCTCTGGACTCTTTGTGATGAGGTCTGTATCTTTGTTTTCTGAAGAAACTGGTAAGCCCTATTTACATACTTCCAAAGAATGCATTAAAATTCCTGTTCAAACAGATAACAGTGCCATCAAGAATACTACCTTTGAAGATCTTCTTGTTCTCCTTTGTTCTCCTTTTTCTCTCCAGTTGACTAGATATTCTCTTTCTACTTGATGAAAGTTGTTTTTTTTTTTTTTTTTTTTTTTTTTTTTTTTTTTTTGACAGGTAGAGTGGACAGTGAGAGAGAGAGACAGAGAGACAGGTCTTCCTTTTGCCGTTGGTTCACCCCTCAAATGGCCGCTACGGCCAGAGCTATGCTGGTCCGAAGCCAGGAGCCAGGTGCTTCCTCCTGGTCTCCCATGTGGGTGCAGAGCCCAAGCACTTCGGCCATCCTCCACCCCCTTCCTGGGCCACAGCAGAAAGCTGGACTGTAAGAGGAGCAACCGGGACTAGAACCCGGCACCCACATGTGATGCCGGCACTGCAGGTGGAGGATTAACCAAGTAAGCCACAGCGCTGGCCCCCTTGATAAAAGTTTTTATGTAAGTTCTACAGCCACCTTCACATATAATAGATTCTGCCCTCAAACTTTCTCTTGTACATTGACAGTATAGGAAAAATTGTTCCACTTCAAGTCATTAAGTAAGATCTTTTATGCTGCTAAACAAGCTGACATTAATCCCCTTTCCTACCTGTATATTTTCTCCTCTTGATCTTTTTATCGAAACTATTCATCCTCCTTGCTTACAGTCAGCCTGATTCCTTTTTATATGCAATTTTCAAGTTAACTGAGAATGGAACTAGTTAATTAGCATGCTTGATTTTCTATCTTTAGTGTCTTCCAACGAAATGTAACTGGCATTGATATATGAAGAGGTGGATATATTAACCACCTTTATGTGCTGTTGAATCCTTTTGTATTAATTACTATTCTACCTTATGTTTTATTCATGTATGAAAATTGTTTGCATTAGCACATATTTCCCAATAAAATTATAAATAATGACGGATAGAAATGCCTTATTATGCTGAATAAAACCTCTTGCTACGTTAACTTATTTTTGTCCTAAAGTTAGTAGTTAACAGTAATAGTTATTATACATCAGCTCTTTTCAAAGTGAAGACATGCAAATGTGCACTAAAAACATTCCAAGTGTTTTTGTGATAGTATAAAAATTGTGAATTTGATTTGTTATTCTGAAAGCCAATTAGCAGTATTCTAAGAATCACTTTCAGAATGTCTGGCTCAGAAAAGAGGAAATATTTCTCAGTGAATATATATATATATATATATATATATATGTAAAAAAGAGTGGGCATTTCATCTGATGGTTAAGATGCACCTATTCCACATTGCAGTGTCTGTGTTGGAGTCACAGATCCAACTCTTGACTCCGATTTTCTGCTCGAGCAGCACCAAGAAGGTGGGATTCCTGCCACCCATGTGAGAGACAGGGATTGCATTCCCAACTCCTCACTTTGGTCCTGACCCAGCCCTGGCCATTGGTGAACATTTGGGGAGGGAACCAGTGGATGGGGCTGTTTGTCTCTATGTCTATCCATGCATGTCAAGCAACTTTTTGTAAAATAATTTAAACCATGTAATGTACAATGTGTTATATAAATGGTAAGTGATGTAAAAAACTAGGAGACCAAAGTTGAATCTTTTTTTTTTTTTCCTTTTCTGGAGATACAACTTCAAAGGCACAAAAATGAAGACCTCAGAAACAAAGGTAATTTCTTTAATGTTTTTTCCTTTTTGAAGAAAAAGAATGACTAGCCTCTCACAATCATATAATTTTTATGCCTTCTAACATCCCAATACCGTATGTTTCTTCTTCAACCCCGATTGACAACTTAATGGGGCAGTTTGGTTCTCTGCCTTTTTGGATGAAATATGAATAGGGTGGTTATTGGAAGGGAACACCTTACCATTAGTGGGTCTTCCCAACGTCTTTTGCAGTAATGTGAGTAATGTTTAAGTATTTATTTGCATGACTACCAGCCAGAAAACTCAGTCAATCTAGGTGTTTGAAAATTCTTGTCTATAGTCTAGACACTTCATTAAATAAGCACATGGTCACTACAGTGCTCTCTCTCAAGTAGAATTGGTGTTTCCTAAAGGGAACCCCATTTTGGGAAAAGCAGTGGTTGCTCTTTTAGGACTATCTTCATCCTGAAGTTTATTCCAATGTAACTGACCTTGCCAAAGATATCTCAGGGTTAACTTTCCCTGGGTTTGAACAATAATTTGGCAAAAAGAAATGGTAATAGATTAAAGGAAGAGAAGAAAAGATTGGCATAACCGGGAGGGACTCAAATTATGATAGAATTTTGCAAGCTTCTCTGGGCTGTTGGTAAATATCTCCTTTGTGTAAACGTCATCAATGTTGTAAAGTCTTATGAAATGATAAGGGATATTTAAAGAGAAGAAAAGACAACATTGTATGTGAGTGAGGCTGCATCTTGACCTAGGTTCATAATGTGTATTTCAGACATATGTAGACATGTCAGATGGGTACTGTGCAAGGCAGTAGACAGGGAAACTTGACTGTAAGGAGAGAACATTCCCACTGATACAGAGGCCTGGAGAAGGAAGGGATCCAGAATTGCCTAAAAGTATTGTGAGAATTATGTCAAGTCAGTCCCATACTTTATCCCTCTCTCCGTGATAGGGAGAGGCTGAATTAAGAATGTAAATTTTTGTTAAGAATTTACCATGTGAAACAGAGGCAATCCATTAAGAGGGAAGGATTGAACACTGGGAAAGAGGAAGTGCACAAAATTCTGATTTACATTTTTGTTCTTCTTTTAAATTCAAGAACCAAAAATTCAGTTATAGAATGGAAAGTGTAGAACTTTTCCATTAAGCCATCAGAGCCTACTCAGAATCTAGTTTTTGTCCTGTGACTGTACACTGAAGCTGTGTTGGGGTGAGGAGAGTAACAGCTACATCCTAGCCTCTGGTTTATTAACATTTGATGTGTCGGGATCATTTGGATGTTTGATCTGCCATGTTTTCTCCATATTCCTTTCCTTCATTCCAAGATAACTAAAATCATATCAAAACACCACTATCCTTGAATTACTAGACCTGAAAAGTTTCCCAATACTAAGTGTTGGCAAAGGTATAAAACAACTGAAAATCTTGTTATCTGCTGGGGGAATGCTAAGTGGGTTAGAGTCAGGCAGTTTCCTATAAAGTTAGCCAGGTACCTACCCCATGATCTACAAAATGTAATTCCAGATATAACTGAAAACACATGTGTACATAAGACCTCTCAGTCAATATTTATCCTGGAGTTATTCTAAAATGTAAGCAAAAAAAAAAAAATGCCCAGGGACTGATGACTGGATGAACAAATAATGATATATAAGTATCTCCACAATGAAATAGTACCCTAAAGTGAAAAGAACACATTCATGATGTGTACAGCAGCAAGGATGAGTTTTGGAAATGTTATGCTGTGCAAGGAAACTGTCCGCTGTCCACATGGACTAAGTGGTGATCCCAGCTGAGAACCAGTGCAGCCACAGAAGGCCAGCTCCAACACGTCCTCAATCAACCTTTTTGATGCCATATTTACATCCTCCCTGCCATTGTGTGCTAAATTGTTTTGCTTACTCTGTTTCCCCTTGCCCCTTCTCTCCTGGGCCAGTGGATACCATTTATCATCTTTCAAAATCAAAGTCAGTGCGTCATGCAGACTATCCTGTTTTCTTCACAGCTCCAGGCACAATAGCACAGGCACTGGGCATGCAGGCTCAGTTCTGGATGACACATCACTCTTTTCATTCTGTTAATCGGACTCTCCAAGAATGGGTTCCTTCAGATCAACATCTGTTTGCTTCATCTGTGTATACAGGTTTAGAGTGCTGTGCCCAGAATCAGCTTCCAAAATGTGTTCACCAGACTTACTATGTTCTTTTTGATTATCCAGAAAAATAATGACATGAACCAGCTAGTATGTGTAAAAATCAGAATTCTATGGTGACGATTAATTTTGTTAGTGAAATCCTAGTATGTAGCAGAATAATTGAGAATGGTGAACAAATTCAAATTTTCCTTCCAATAAATCCTTCTTATGGCATGTAAAGGGATGGCCTTTACAAACCTGTGCTGTTTCAGAGTTGCAAAAGAGAATTTTAGGTCACTGAAACTTTCTTGAAAATTGCATAGTTGATTTTGATAGTTTGTTTTTCATTTTGCTACTGTTTCTTAACTGTATTTGGAAAATGAAATAGCTACTATAATTTTAGGAATACAAACAAACTAAAATATTACTAAGTAACTAATAAAACACTAAAATATTACTAAGTAACAAAAAAGTGTGGACAAATGAATTTAATTTTAATACTGATCAAAATATTGGGAGGTGTCATTAAATTGTTTTTAAATCCAAATTGTTAAACAAAACAACTTTGGCTTAATTGTTTTTGTGAGGGCTGTATTTGGAAAGACTGACCAATGAGACTGAGTGGTCCATAGGTAGGAGGAAGACATTGACTTATCTCCAGTGTAAGGTGGGTGATTCTGCCTGGTATTATAGACTTATAATGGAAATGTACAAAGAGCACAAAATTATTTGGAATTTTAATGTTTGAACAATTTCTCAGAATATTGGATTCAGTCATTCCAGCTCAGAAAGTTCAGCTTTGACAAGTAAACAGTCTGTCATGAGAACAGTGGAATTTGATGATTTATGAATGGTTTGGATGCCAGGTAAGGTACATCCTTTAATTTCAACCTTAAAACATGGAAGAAAAGGTAATGAACAAAAAAAAAAAATGTGTTCAATGAGACCTGACTGAGAATAATATCCATCTGGAATACAAATTCTAGAACTGCAAGAAAGTATAAATCTTGGCATTGTGACGGGTGGAATCTAATACTTTCAGTAGATACTAACATCATCGTCTAACTGGAGCCTCTCCCTGTGGACAGCAGGATTCCAGGGCTGAATCTTGCTAAGTGAAAGGCATCTCTGGAAGAGAAGTATCCTCTTGCTGCTACATCAGCGCTGAGTCAACACAGAATAAATTAGATAGCGTAGCATTGTGGCTGTGGGTAGCAGTGGCAAATGTTCATGAAATATAACATGAAAAGACAATGCCAGGACCAGCCTACACCTGATGACAAGATGTGCAGCCACGGGCAAGCTGCACCCCTCCTGTGGGAGCTGTGCTCTCAGAAAACAAGTTCTGAAATTCAACACTGGGATAAAGAGATTCCCATGTGCCATAGCTCCTGTCCTTTCCCCTCCCCCTCAGACTGCGGGTCCTCATGGAATCCTTTTCTTCCACTCAGTTGTTAACCAAGTTCAACCAGTAAATAATCCTTTCGATTACATTTCCATTATTCAATTACCACTGTACTTACAGTTGCTATAACTCAGGATGGACTCTGATTTATATAATATTTAATAACTGGCTGAGGTTTTCTAAAAAACTTTCTGCTGTATAATTTAATTCACTGATGGGTGGTCAATCTTCATTAACCTGTATCTTTCTTCCACTGATGTATCTGTTCTGATGAGTTTCATGGCAGTGCTTAATTACCAGTGCTAATCTCTATAAAATTCATAGAAACAGGAGGTATGAGAGTTACAACAAAATGATTCTTCTAATTTGACTTCATTATAGCATCGTGAGCATGTAAGTACCGAAAAAAATACTGCTTGCTTTTTAAAATGTGTCTATCATTTCGATAGCACTCTTTCTTACACGCCCACTTACCAACTATTGGTCAAAGTCTTTCTTTGGAACCAACATTTGGAGTCTCTTATTCACAGTATACATAGAGAGTGATTACTTTCTGCTTGCTACCTTAACAGAATAATTGGAACAAATACATTTTCAGGCTCACTCCAAGTGGTTCATTTGCAAGTATAAGTAGGTTGCTAGATGGATTTGGAAGTGTATCTTTTGTATGGCCAACTGTTCTTTTCTTAAAGTTAGTAAAGTTTCACAACTTTGAGGTTTGTGAAATGGGAAAACTGTAATTTTAGCAGACAGTGTTGCTCTTAGGCGTGGACAAACTTGGGTCCTTGCCCAGCTCCCCAACTGCAGGGTTGTGCTGCTCATGAGCTTGCCAGGGGCTCTGTTTTGTGCTAATAGACCACAAGTTTTCTTTTGGGGTTTCTATTGTAAAGGATGATAAAAACAGATTCTTAGAGAAAACTCAGTAGAAATGTACAGTGCTGATACCAGAAACATTGAAAAAAATGTCTTATTTTAGTATTCATTGCATCTCTTCTCTCTCTCTCTTTCTCTCTCTCTCTTTCTCTGTCTCTCTCTGGCAGAAAACAGAAGCACAGGCTGGCTCGGCTGGCACCTCAGCTCAAAAAAAAAAAAAAAAAGAAAGAAAGAAAGAAAAAAGAAAAAAAAAGGAAAGAAAAATCAGAAGAAAGGAAAGTTGAGGCACAGATGGCAGCAAACACTTTCAGAGCCTGCATGATGGAAAGTTCTGAGAGAATTTGCGGGGTTGGGCAGCCGTCCCTTTGATAGAGGTTTTTTCAAAGATTTCTTCCTCAGGGTAGGTTAGAGAAAGGAGACAGGTTGGGAATGTGTACAGGGGAAAAAAAAGATTAAGTCACCCCCAAAGAGAAAGAACTGTATAAAAGAGGTGAGCAGTGTGAAATTCTCTGGATAATTACTCTAAGTGAAGGGAGGAAAGCAGTCCTGGCCCCGGGGCCACTCTGACTTCTTTCAGGCAAACCTTCATTAAGTAGACAAGAAAAGGGCAGCTTCTCAAGGCAATCCAAATTGCTCTCTTTCTATAAAATCCTCCTGACCAGCTTTGATGCTTAATCTTAGAAGCAATGGCCATCCTACATGATTCTCACTTACACAAGAGACTCCCCAGTCCCACTCAGTGCCCTTATAGCACAGGGTGAGATACCTCAGCCATGACTCTGAAGCACGTGTGCTCAGATTCCAAGGGATAGCAAACACCCAATGAAACAATGAAAAAATGTCTATCTAAAGGTTTTTTTTTTACACTAAATTATTATACAATGGTAAAATTGGTATTTCCAACCTAGGAAATTTGTAACTGTATCGCATGCAGACATAGAATAAATAACGGCAAGCAATATTTAGTTGATGTGGAGTAAGTAGGCATTCTCAACTTTGGGAGTTCCTCAAAACTCTTCCTTTATGAGTCAGAATGAATTCGTGATTCTCCACAGTAAAGGCTCCAAAGAGAGAGCCTTCTTTTTAGAGAAACAGTTCTAGATGACTGATTAGAAAACAGCAAAAGACTGCTGGGACAAATGGTGTTGAATATAAGTGAATCATAGACTCAATGAAAACTTTTGATTTCTTTAAACTATCCGCCATCTGGATACCTTTCTACTCTCTGCCAAACACCCTTCATCCGAGTGCAGCACCCAAAGTGGTGTTGATCACACAGCTATCCATCAAGCTCAGGATTCAGCCCTGCTGAACTCCACGTAGCCTCTGGATGGAAATGCCTTTCTCTACAATCTCCGTCTAAAATCACCTGCTTTGACCCTCATTTCTTAGGATTTTCCTGGAGTGCCTTGTGACTAAATACAAATCTGCTGAGACTCTGCTAACATTCATGTTCTGAAAGGCACACTGAAGACACTTTACCAAAAGCACGTTTCTTACCCAGAGAAACTCAAATGCTGTAGAGGATCACAGAAGGATTTGGGGAAAAGCAGGACCTTATATTATGCTCAAATGAAATTATTTTGGTCTATACCTAGATCTATATGACAGCTATATAGGTACCAGAAATAGGCTTACAGAGTGTCTTAAACTAGAAAATTAATGCCCTGTTAAATAATTCAGTTTCTATTATATTCTGATTGATAATTACCATGTAGAATTAAGGAGAAAGTGGTAATAGAGATAACTATTTAAAAAAAAATTTCAAGAAATGTCAATTCTTAAGTGAATCTCCAAATTTTTAATGCTGGTTTATTTAAAAGTCAACCATTTGAGGCTGGTGTTGTACAGTAGGAGGTTTTACCCCTTGCTGGGGTTGCTGGCATCCCACACTGGAGTGTCAGTTCCAGTCCCCACTGCTCCACTTCTGCGAATGCTGAGGAAGCAGTAGCTGATATCCCTAAGATTTGGGGCCCTGAGAGAAAAGAATGGAGTTCCTGGCTCCCAGATTTGGCCCGGCCCAGCGCTGGCTGTGGTGAACATTTGAGGTGTGAACCAGCAGATGGAAGATCTGTCTCTGTCTCTCCCTCTCTGTGTCACTCTGACTTTCAAATAGATAAATGTTTTAAAACAACATGTGGTTGATAAAAACAAGACTGAAGATGGAATGCAACCTATGACCATCATTCTTTCAGGAGAAGCTGCCGGTGTATGAGGCCTTCCTCAGACAGACTGAGGATCTGGTTAGAGATAAAAGGAGGAAGGTTGGGTGATAGTGGTAAAGGAAGAGCTCCTAGACCCCAAAGTCATGAAAATAGATGGTGTGTCAACACAATGCTACTCAGCAACAAAGTAGTTGTAATACGTAATGGATTTAACAGTTCTTCAAGTAATTTAAAAGTAAATGATTAAAGAAGAACTAAAAAGCTTGTAGTCAGTAATAATTAAGTAGGTTATAAGCTTTTCTCTTTTTTAGTCGAATGACTTTTATGCAAATTATCCTCTCACCTAATTTTTTTCTGCAGAGACCAAAAAAAAAAAAAACCCAATTAAAAAAATGAAAGTTTTTTTGTGTCAATGTTGCTTTTTGCATTGCAGCATTGAAAGAGAAAAAGGAGTAGACCAAATTTGCCATTTTTAAGTACTTGCATGGTTCACTGAATGTATTAACAATGTCTTTGGCACCATATTGCTTTTTGTGTTGATTTTTTTTAATATCAAGTTAAAGTTCAGCTTTGCTAGTCTAGTTTCTATAGTAGTATCAAGTAAGGCGATAATAGGTGAAAAATTGACATGAAACAAAAGAACTTGATACAGAGATCATCAGAAAATATTGTGAACACTTTATCCAATATTATAAAAGAAAATGAATTATTTATTGCCCTTGGCTATTAACTCAACAGTAAAGTAGGACCAAAATATACATAAAAATGAAATAAAACAATTAGATAACAATCTAAAGTGGCTAATTAGTATTAATTCACTTGGTATTCATTGTAACTGTGCTGGTCATAATGAATTCATTCGGTATTAATGGGAATGCTCAGCAGCAATTTCACTATAATGTGGGTTTAATTCATGTGCCATTAATATAAAGCTATACAAAAACGTATATTTATTTTTGGATACTGTACATGATCCCTAGTTCTTAGGCACACTGCAGCAAGGATTTTGATTTTCAAAAACATGGGGCAAATATCCCAGATGTAACAAAAATTCAGTTATTCATCTTCAGCCACACCTATAAGGCTAGAGTTGATGGATGTGTGAGTAACTAAATTGTTCTGACATTTGGAAACTACAGGAGCCAATAGCTACTGTGGAATTGAAAATGTCAATATTTACTAATATTTCAGTATTTCATGCTTGTCAAACTTTTCAATATTTTGCCAGGAAATAGTAAAGACCCCTTGGACTTTACATCTTCAGCTTTTGTGGACAGCAGGGGATAAATCATACATTTGGAACATTTCTTGTAACAATATTTACTATTTACAAAAATATTTCCTTCACACCCAAAATCTCATGATAAGAATTTAATTATCTTTAATAAATGGTACTAGATATTTATGACAGATTTTGAGGAAAACCTGTAGAAAATTTCTTTATAGAAATCCAACAAGGCAAAAGAAACATATTTAGTATTGTGTTGACCATTACTTATTCCAAGTGGGGCCTCTACAACATTTCGCTAAATTGCATCAGAGCTAATAACATCAGACAAACAAACATTATAAGATCAATTAACAGTGCCACTAAAATAGCTTTTAACCCTTTGGGCAGTTACTCAGCAAGGTGTCAGAAAGCAGGTGACCTTGAAATGCATTCCTCGAAATGTTATACTTTAATACATAGAATACAGGTGAGGTAGCTTGAGATATATGTGCATATAATTTGTTCTTTTATCATTATTGTGGAAATAATTAATTGGAATAAAGTTATCTTGAAACAACAATAGAGACTGCTTCCTAACTCTTGGGCTTCCATTACAAATTATAAATCATTTGAAACAGCTTTTCTAAAATTAATAAGTAGCTACTTTTGAACTGTTTAAAAAGTGTCAAAAATATAAAATAATTGATAAAATCACCAATTAATAATATTTTAAAGATGTATTCTACTGTCTGAAATAGCTGTAATACATGTTAAATGGATGAAATAACAGTGTTAAGACACTAAATATCAAGGAATGAGGATAATTAGCTACGAAAGAAAGGAAACACAGATATTCCTGTGATCGCTGAGTTTACTCGCTGAAGGAAGAATTTCTGAGCTATAGCATTAGGAGGAGCAACCCATGTCAGGTCTGGGCACTTCTCTGTGTTGTTGATACAAATTTAGAGTTCAGAGAGACCCAGGTAGCTAAGGTGGCAGAGCAAAGTATTAGAGAGGAGAGAAAGTGTGTGTGTGTGTGTGTGTGTGAGAGAGAGAGAGAGAGAGAGAGAGAGAGAGAGAGAGAAAGAGAGAAGGAGAGAGAGAGAGAGAGAGAGAGACTCAGAAACCTCCGGAGGGCCCTCAGGAGCCATCAGCTAAGTGGTAATCATTGCATGTGCAAGAGAAAACTACTCAAGAATGGGAAAATAACTTCCTAATGATGGAATGGAACATTTCAGGATACAGAGCTAAGACTAGATTTTGTTCACGTAGACCATAATAGAAGAATCTTGGTAGATAACTGAGAATGATCTCTGTGAGAATGGAAGCAAACTACTGACAGGTGAAGTGCTCAGGAAGCTATGGCCTCAGGAATTGTGCAAAATCAGCCATCAGCTGAACTCTACTGATAAGGATTAGAATTTTTTAAAAAGTAGATTTCAAAAGAATCAAGTTATTTCCAATGAAATTAATGGCAATCAGAAAAAAGCTCAGTAACTATTATATGAATAAAAAAGGTCGAGTAGCCAGGATAACAGACTTCATAATGTATGGGATATAATAAAATATGCAACATGAAAGATGGGTATTTGGTACAGCAGTTAGCATGCTGCTTGGTGTGCCCACAATCCCACAACCAGGGTGCATGGATTTGAATCTCAGCTATGCTTCTGACTCCAGCTACCTGTTAATGTGCACAGTGAGAGGCAGTGGTTGATGGCTCACATACTTGAATCCCTGTCAAGTATGTTGGAGATCTGGAATAAATTCAAGACTCCTGGCTTTAACCTTGCCCAACACTGGCTATTACAGCATTTGAGAAGTGAACTGGCATGTAGGACCCCTCTCTCTGTCCCATTCTCTGTCTGTCTGTCTCTTCTATTAAAATAAGTTAAATATGAAAGAAATTTTAAAAAATAAAAAATGCCATCTCATTAGTCCAAGTGATCAATTTTAGTTCACAATTGATCATACTGATAGTTCTAAGAGTCAAAGGGATCACATAAACAAGACTAATGTCTGCTAATACTAACTGATAGAATAAAAAAGGGAGAGAATGATCCAACATGGGAAGCAGGATGCCCAGCAGACTCATAGAATGGCAGATGTCCTAAACAGCACTCTGGCTTCAGAATCAGACCTTAAGGCATTCGGATCTGGCTGAAGAGCCTATGATGAGAGTATTTTAGGCATGGAAAGTGAAGACACTCTGGCAAAAAAAAAAAAAAAAAAAAAAAAAAAAACAACAACAACAACAACAACTAAATGAAAGATCTTTGCAAGTGAGATCCCAGTAGAAAGAATGGGCCATCAAAGAAGGAGGTACCTTTCTCTGAAGGGAGGAGAAAACTTCCACTTTGACTACTACCTTGTCTAAATAAGATCGAAGTCTGCAAACTCAAAAGGCTTCCATAGCCTTGGCAACTCATGACAAGAGCCTCTGGTGATTACTGAGGCCATAAACAAGAGTGCCAATTTGTTAAGTCAACAACAGGAGTCACTGTGTGTACTTACTCCTCATGTAGAATCTCTGTCCTTAATGTGTTGTCCAATGTGAATTAATGCTGTAACTAGTACTCAAACAGTATTTTACACTTTATGTTCTATGTGGGTGCAAACTGATGAAATCTTTACTTAATATATACTAAATTGATCTTCTGTATATAAAGAGAATTGAAAATGAATCTTGATGTGAATGGAATGGGAGAGAGAGCGGGAGATGGGAGGGTTGTGGTGGGAGGCAAGTTATGGTGGGGGGGAAAGCCATTGTAATCCATAAACTGTACTTTGGAAATTTATATTTATTAAATAAAAGTTAAAAAATATAAAAAATGCAAAGAAGCAGACATAAATATATATAAATAAGGAGAAAAATTACTATGTAGAAACAGGCCAGAAATGACATGGAAGCTTTACATTAGTAAACAAAGCAATTAAAACAGCTTTCATAAACAGAATACAGATTGAGTATGGTAAGTAGATATACAGAATATTGAAAAGAGTTACAAATCAAATTTGTAGAATTGACTACTAATTCCTAAGATGAAAAATACATTGAATGACCCTAACAGCAAATTAGATCCCACAGAAGAAAAGATTTGTGAGCTTGAATAAATATCCACACAAACTATTCAAAGTAAATCACAAAGAAAAAATTATTTAAAAATCAGTCTTATTAGCTATTTGGAGAAATTTAAGTCTACCTAATGTTATGTAACTGGGGTTTCAGGAGAAATGAAAGAGGTGACAACCAGAAAAAATATCTGAGGAATTTTCTACGTAGGAGGAAGAATATAAACCTACAGATAAAAAGTTCAGTGAACTCTATAAAAACCACACAGGAAACCACATAAGACGTGGCACGATCCAAATAGTTAAAACCGCTGATAAAGAAAATTTTTTAAAAGTAGAGAAGAAAGACTAGTTATATGTAGAGATATTGCAAATTTTTTGTCACTAACAGTGCGAGCTAGAAGACAGTGGAGAAATATTCTTAAAATATTGAAACATAACAAAACTCTACAAGTCTCTACAATCCATACTCATAAAAAATATATCTTAGAAACAAAGTAAAATAAATACTCAAATTCAAAATATTTTTAAAAATCAGAAGTAATTTTTCACTACATAGAATCTTAAAAACAATCTTTTAGCAAATGAACAATAATGTTAGATTGAAATTTGGATCTATTTGAAACAAGCATGTGCACTGGGAATGATATGCATGTGCAATATAAATTGTTTCACATCATTTTGTATCTCTTTAAAGTAATATACTTCTGGAAGCAAACAAAATGATGGAATTAAAAACAACTGTAGAAATAAATGAATGGCCGTCACAACACTGAAGACAGTAGTGATAAATAGAAGTGCATTTTTGTCAGGATCATATGTTTGAATCAGTGTAATATTACTTGTAGTTATAAAGTGATAAATTAAGGAGTCATATCCAAGGACTGGCTCTGTGGTGTAGTGGGTAAAGCTGCAACCTGCAGTGCATCCCATATGGGCATTGGTTCAAGACCTGGCTCTCTGCTATGGCCTAGGAAAGCAGTAGAAGATGGGTCAAGTTCTTGGGCCCCTGCACCCATGTGGGAGACCCGGAAGAAGATCCTGGCTCCTGGCTTTGGATTGGCACAGCTCCAGCCATTGCGGCCACCTGGGGAGTGAATCAGAGGATGGAAAACCTCTCTCTCTCTCTCAATCTCTCTCTCTTTCTCTTTTTCTCTCTCTGCCTCTCTGTAACTCTACCTTTAAAATAAATAAATAAACCTTTAAAAATCATATCCAAAAAAATCTACTTTAAACATGACAATAAAGTAGTTATATGTTGATAAGGTCACAAAGGGTATAAAGTAAAAGCATAGGTGCCAGCATAGCCTGTAAAGCTACCACCTAGGATGCTAGCATCTGATATGGACACCGCTTTGTGTCCCAAGTGTTCCTCCTCCTATCTAGCTCCCTGCAGATGACCTGGGAAAAGCAGCAGAAGATGGCTTTGGCCCCTGCTACTCACTGGGATTACCTGGATAAAGAACGTGGTTCTTGGCTCTGGCATGGGCCAGCCCTGGCTATTGTGGGACTTTAGGGAGTGAACCAGTGGATAGAAGATCTCTCTCTTTCTTGGGCCGGCACTGTGGCTTACTTTGCTAATCCTCCGCCTGTGGCGCTGACACTCCGGGGTTCTAGTCCCAGTTGGGGAGCCGAGTACTAGTCTTGGTTGCTCCTCTTCCAGTCCAGCTCTCTGCTGTGGCCTAGGAGGGCAGAGGAGGATGGCCCAAGTGCTTGGGCCCTGCACCCGCAAGGAAGACTGGGAGGAAGTACCGGGTTCCTGGCTTCAGATGGGTGCGGTACCAGCCATGGCTACCATTAGGGGAGTGAACCAATGGAAGGAAGGCCTTTCTCTGTCTGTCTCTCACTCTCTATAACTCTCAAAAAAAAAAAAAAAAAAACCTCTCTCTGTAACTATAAGTTTCAAATAAATAAAACTGGAAGCATAAAGTAATTGAAAGATTGCTGAAAAAGGGAAGTTTAACACAACACGCATAAAATATAAATATTTAACTAGAATATTTAATTTCAAATATATCAATAATTACATTAGGGGCCGGCACCACAGCACCAGCATCCCATATGGGCACCAGTTCTAGTCCTGGCTGCTCCACTTCTGATCCAGCTCTCTGCTATGGCCTGGGAAAGCAGTATAAGATGGCCCAAGTCCTTGGGCCCCTGCACCCACATGGGAGACCCGGAAGAAACTCCTGGCTCCCACGCAGCTCCAGCTGCTGAGGCCAAATTGGGGAGTGAATCATCAGATGGAAGACCTCTCTCTCTCTCTCTGCCTCTCCTCTCTTTGTAACTCTGACTTTCAAATAAAAAAAAAATCTTAAAAATAGGCCGGTGCCATGGCTCACTAGGCTAATCCTCTGCCTTGCGGCACTGGCACACCAGGTTCTAGTCCCGGTCGGGGCGCCGGATTCTGTCCCGGTTGCCCCTCTTCCAGTCCAGCTCTCTGCTGTGGCCAGGGAGTACAGTGGAGGATGGCCCGAGTACTTGGGCCCTGCACCCCATGGGAGACCAGGATAAGTTCCTGGCTCCTGCCATCGGATCAGCAGGGTGCGCTGGCTGCAGCGTGCTGGCCGTGGCGGCCATTGGAGGGTGAACCAACGGCAAAGGAAGACCTTTCCTTCTGTCTCTCTCTCTCACTGTCCACTCTGCCTGTCAAAAAAAAAAAAAATAATAATAATTACACTAAGTGTAAATTACCTAAAAACTCAAATTAAAATACAGAGATTGTCAGATTTAATTTTTTTAAAAAAAGATCCACATATCAAGAAGCATGTGCATTCTGACCTTTATTGCCTGCCTATTCAGCATAATCAAGAAATGGGAATAACACATGTCCTCCAACTAATGAATGGATAAAGAAAACGTTATATATACATACAATGGAATACTATCTAACCATTAAAAGGATGAAACTCTGCCACTTGCAAGAACATAGATAGAGCTGATGATCCTTATGCTTGGTGAAATTAGCCAGAAACAGAAAAATAAGCACCACATGATCTCACTCATCTGTAGAATCTACAAAAATTTATGTCAAAGAAGTTGAGAATTTAATGGTGATTACCAGAGACTGGTGAGGAGAGAGGCATGGAGAAAGATTAATCAATGGGTACTAAAAACAAAAAAAAAAATAATATAGATGAAAGAATTTCTATTATTCTATTGCACAGTAGGGTGACTACAGATACTAATAATGTATAATTATTTAATTATTACATAATAATGTAGTATTTACATATTTCAAAATAGCTAGAGAAAATTATTTTATGTTTTAATTAAAACAAAATCATAAGTTTTTGGTGGGATAGATAATGTTTACCCTGATTTGAATATTACATAATGTTTAGATGTATGAAAACATCATGTGACACCTCACAATTATGTACAATTTTATGTGTTAATTTGAAAACAAAAGGCCCAGCTACATTACCAAATAGACAAAAATAAGAGGAAATAAAATGATAGTACATAATAATACTAATAAAAAATAAGCTGGACTGGCAATATAAATATAAGGCAGACTACACAGCAAAGAATATCATTATAATAATAACATGATAGATTTATCAAGATGACACAAAAAATTCTACACATGCAGAAACTCAATAGAGATTCTAAGTACATGAAGTTAAACCTGATAAAATTTCAAAATATCTGGGAAACTCTAATTGTCAGAAACTACACAAGTAAATACTACCTTTTGAAGCACTATTATATAAGATATAATCATCTGAAGGATTTTTTTGTACAAAATGCTTAAATCAACAAATCAAAAAGGTCTCAAAGCAATTATCTCAGCTTCTACTTTTGAAATCTGAGGTAGAGATGGAGAGAGAGGAAGAATTAAATTCAACATGTAGAGAAGAAAGGACAAAATAAAGATAAAAGTGGAAATCAGAAAAACATAAAATATTGAAACAGTAAAACTACAACTATTAAATTTCATTCTTTGAGAAGATCTCAAAAATACAGAATACTCCACTCAGATTTATCAGTACAAAAGAAGAAAAAATTCCCAATATTAGGAAGGAAAGGGGTGATTCAAAGTGGGATCTGAGCTCTGTGAATAAGAAAAGAAACTAATCTGTTGAGTGCTGGTGATGGCATCAATCAGTTGCACAGACTGTGAGAAAATGGGGAATGGGCTAACATTTTATCCTAATACCAAAACCATAAAAAAATGTGAAAAAAAAAAAAAAAAAAAAAAAAAAAAACAGTGGCCGGCGCCGCCGCTCACTAGGGTAATCCTCCGCCTTGCAGCGCCGGCACACCGGGTTCTGTCCCGGTTGCCCCTCTTCCAGTCCAGCTCTCTGCTGTGGCCAGGGAGTACAGTGGAGGATGGCCCAAGTGCTTGGGCCCTGCACCCCATGGGAGACCAGGATAAGTACCTGGCTTCTGCCATCGGATCAGCGGGGTGCGCCGGCCGCAGCGCGCTGGCCGTGGCGGCCATTGGAGGGTGAACCAACGGCAAAAGGAAGACCTTTCTCTCTGTCTCTCTCTCTCTCACTGTCCACTCTGCCTGTCAAAAAAAAAAAAAAAAAAAAAAAAAAAAGAAAATGGTAGACAAATATACTTCATGAATATACACTCCAAAATTCTTTATATTTTGGCCAATTTAATTCATCATTATATAGAAAGAATAAGCTTTCTGAACAAGTTAGATTGATTTTAGGTATGCAAAACTGATTTAGCATTCAAAAGTCAATTAATGTAATACAAAAATAAACCAATATAAGATGCTCTATTGAAAGGTTTACAGGTAAAAACCATGTGATCTTGTATGTATATATATATATATATATAAAATTTGAGAAAATCCCAAATCTGTTCTTGTGAAAACTTTCTTCTAAGAAAACTAGAGGTAGAAGGTAGCATCCTAGAATTGATAGACCTTGAAGCTGACAGCTAATGACGTCTGT
This sequence comes from Oryctolagus cuniculus, assembly GCF_964237555.1. Classification (NCBI taxonomy): domain Eukaryota; kingdom Metazoa; phylum Chordata; class Mammalia; order Lagomorpha; family Leporidae; genus Oryctolagus; species Oryctolagus cuniculus. Next base: position 15,015,241 of record NC_091445.1, on the reverse strand, counting down.
TAAGAGAACGTTTCCACCCTAGGATCATGAACAAGGCAAAGATGCACACCCCACCACTTACGTTAAATGTTTATTTCTTATAAATATAATATTTCATATGTTATTAATGAAACAATAAATTTTAATACTGGTTATGAAAAACTGTATTAATTTATCTAGAAATAATTCTGGAGGAATAAAATTAACCTCAACCATTCTGGTTGTTGTAAATTTCTGTATAAAAAGAATTAAATGTCCTCAGATGCACCAAAGACAACAATGTTTCAGTAGTCAGTCACAGGACTTGGCACAAAGTGGTTTCACCAGAGCAAGCGTAGGACACAGCAGGTGCATTTGCTGCTGTGTGCCTCTTCTTGTTTGTCCATCATCAGAAGGATGCCAATGGCAGGGAGTGCCTTCCACTGCCTCTTGTTCTGTTGTCGTAAACCATAGTAGAAACATGCCTCCTGACTTACACCAGAACACTGAAATGTATCCCAGCCTCCTTCATCATTCCCTTCATAGAGAATGGCACCAGTTGATATCCTGTTCGTTGTTTTTATTCATCTAGTTAGTTTCTTTTTTCCTTTTTTTTAAAGTTAATATAAATAGAACAGATTTCATGTAGTTCAGAGGATTCTAAGAATATAATGATATTTCCTTTCTCCCCACTTCCTTCCTTCCTTTTTTTCTTTTAATTTTTGAAAACATGCTACATGCTTCAATTTACTTTATAATCACAGGCTTAATCCTCCACTACTAAAAAAAAAAGTCCAAAGGTAATTGCTAGAAAGGCCACTGTTCTGCTGGAGTGTAGACAAGGGCTATAAACAATGATCAAATCTAAAGAAGTCAGTTTCACTCATATGCTTTAATTTTTGTGTACTCTATACATTAGCTACCACAAATCAGAGAAAACAGGTAATATTTGTCTCTCTTGGTCTGACTTATTTCACTAAGCAAAACGGTCTCTGGTTTCATCCAATTTACTGTAAAGATTTTTTCATTCTTTTTAAAAACTTTCTTAAGTCAAAATATATCTAGTTATGCTTTCATTGTTTTAACTTTCCTTCACATCTGAGATCCTCTACAACAGTAAGTGCTGTGTGTTTTACCAGAAAAACATATGCCAAATCCGGCAGTTCTTACCAGTCCGCAGTATAAACTCAGTCCTAGGTATGACCAGGTGCCAGGACAACTGTAGCACCTGTCTGCTGGTCTCTTTCAGTGCTTTCTTGGTTTACAATGACCTTTCTAGCAGTAAGCTAGAGGGATCATCAAAATTGCAATTGGACCACACCATGTATCTGCTTAAAACTCCTTGCCATGAGCTGTCCATATTTCAAGGATTCTTTTTTTTTTTTTTTTTTTTTTTTTTGACAGGCAGAGTGGACTATGAGAGAGACAGGGAGAAAGGTCTTCCTTTTGCCATTGGTTCATCCTCCAATGGCCGCCGCGGCCAGCGCACTGCGCTGATCCGAAGCCAGGAGCCAGGTGCTTCTCCTGGTCTCCCATGCGGGTGCAGGGCCCAGGCACTTGGGCCATCCTCCACTGCACTCCCTGGCCACAGCAGAGAGCTGGACTGGAAGAGGAGCAACCGGGACAGAATCTGGGGCTCTGACCAGGACTAAAACCCGGGGTGCTGGCGTGCAGGCGGAGGATTAGCCCAGTGACCCGCAGCGCCGGCAACATTCCTGAAAGGGAGAGGCTTGTTGGCTACCATCCAACAGTGCATCTGCAGCACCCAGTTGACGGGCAAGTGGTAAGCCCTCGATAAAAAGTATTCACGAGTAACGTAGTGACTGGAAAATGCATGGACTATTGGAATTGTAAAGTCAGCTGTGATCCGGGTCAACACCAGGCAGAGGGAAGACGAGGGGGTTTTAAGTCACCAGGTCCTTTACTCTTAGAAGCTTGGCAAATTTATAGAGTTCCTCACAAATACAGGGGTCTCTTTTTTGCAATGCACTTCCTTCTTGATTGATCGTAAGTCTGTGCTTGTGAAGTCCTGACTCTGTGAGAAGATGAATTACACGCAGGTCTCGGCTACTATTGGTCACTATTGACTTCATCCTCTATCGACAGCGGGGGAAACAGCCGAGGGAGGACACAGACTGTTTTGAGTCCTGTATTGATGGCTTCCTGTTTTTTGACTCCATGTACAGGATTTGGTGATGGATGAACCTGTAGGAGATCAGTATTAGCTGCTGGTTATTGATGTTTTTGCAGGACCTGCATCTTGAGAACATCTTGAGAGTGAGGGTCAGTGGGACATTTGTCTAGGAAATCCAAATAAAATAGATTTGTATCCTCCACACTTCTTTTTTTCAAGCACATTTTTAATAGAACATATCTTAATTACAAAGATGGGGCGTTCTTTAAGTGAAACTTCTACTTTAGAACTTAAAAATTTAAGAGTGCAAACATCATTTTTGCAAAATATCTCTGTGCATATCTGACTGAGTTCCTCCAACAAGGGTCTCAAAGCACACTGGCGTGAAAGGGAGTCACCCCTCAGATCCTAACACTCTGGCAACTAATGAAACAAGATTACAAGTGAAATTGGAAAGCAGTGAAAACTCTAATAAAGAAAATCTAAATGTCATCTTACATATAGACATGTACCATCATGCTAATTTATTAGGAGACATTGAATAATTGCATTGCACTTCCTCATAGGAGAATAGTATTTCGAAGAGTTGGATGATTAGCCTGGAGAAGTATTTTTCATTGTGCAAACATTAATAGGTGTGACTTAGGTATGGAGCTCAAAGCCCCAAATCCATTGCTTTAAATTTCCCATAGCTTGTGGCTTTTCAGCTACTGACTCAAATGTCCCTTCTACAGAGAGGAAGTTTCTGCCCACTGTATGTAAATTAGACCTTCTTCTTTCAGTTTTTATCCCTTTACTCTGCTCGTCCTGTGTCACTGCACTTAGCACTACCTACTGTTTCATTGTCTATGACTTTGCTTTTCTGTTGTCCTTCTCTTCTGCTGGAATGAAAGTCATTTTTTCTACCGTGCCTTTGAAATATTCACAAATCTATCCCCAGTGTCAAGAATCATAGAATGGTAAATCCTGAATATATATATGTTGAGCAGATAAATGCTTTAAATACATGTGAGCTGGAATCAAACTTATGCTCCTTGGAGAATAAAAATAATGTTTGATCTTCTATCTGTGGTCATGGTTTTATCATCACAAAATGAGAGGGGCATTAGAAGCTAAATGATTCTACTCTTTAAGTGGTGTTGGGAAAAATGATACCCAAAATGACCTTAGACATGAAGTTTAAAGATTATAAAAGAAATCAGATAATTTTGTTACTGAGAAAATATTTTGTTATCAGTTTGTACTGGGGCGTTCCACACAAACTTACATGATGGGATGGAGACACTGTGTGCATGTTACATGGATCATTTTTCAATTAGCAAAGTAGAATCTTCATACTGTAGGTTTTCTTAAGCTAACAGCAGGACAAAAATGTTCTGTTCCATCTTCCCATTCATTTTGTTTGAGGGGAGATATCAGCATTTGACCATTACTGTTCTCTTGGTGCATTTCCATGTGGCCATGGCCTGACTTTCCATAAAGACATGGATCCTGACCTGGAAATTGTCAAAAAGGTTTCACTTTCCCATTTCTGCTTTCTAAATAACATTTGTATGTGTTATAAAAGGGATGAATTATCTCCATCCTAATTTCACAGTGGTGGGCTGAATATGATGGGCAGCCACTTGGGACATCTGCAAGGGATCAGAGTTAAGTGAAGAAACTGAATGGCTTCACAAGACCCCTACCTTACTCCTTATACAAAAATTCACTCAACATGGATCAAAGAACTAGAGATGCGCCACGACACCATGAAACTAATTGAGAGAATAGGGGAAACCCTCCAAGATATTGGAACAGGTGAAGAATTCCTGGAGAAGACCCCAGAGGCACAGGTAGTCAAAGATAAAATAAACAAATGGGATTACCTCAAATTGAAGAGTTTCTTTACAGCAAAGGAAACAAAGTCAGCAAAGTCAGGAAAGTGAAGAGGCAACCAACAGAATGGGAGACGTTAATCGCAAACTACACAACAGATAAAGGATTAACAACTAGAATCTATAAAATGATCAAGAAACACCACAGAATCAAAACAAACAACCCAGTAAAAAGATGGGCAAAGGACCTTAACAGACATTTTTCAAAAGAGGAAATCCAAATGGTCAACAAACACATGAAAAAATGATCAGGATCCCTAGCCATCAGGGAAATGCAGATCAAAACCACAATGAGGTTTCACTTCACTCCATTTAGATTGGCTCACATACAGAAATCAACCAACAACAGATGCTGGCGAGGATGTGGGGAAAAAGGGACACTAATCCACTGTTGGTGGGAATGCAAGCTGGTAAAGCCACTATGGAAGACAGTTTGGAGAGTCCTCAGAAACCTGAATGTAGCGCTACCACAGGACCCAGCCATCCCACTCCTTGGAATTTACCCCAATGGAATTAAAAGGGAGAAAAAAAGAGCCATTTGCACCTCAATATTTGTTGCAGCTCAATTCACAATAGCTAAGACATGGAAGGAACCTAAATGTCCATCAACGGATGACTGGATAAAGAAACTATGGGATATGTACTCTATGGAACACTATACAGCAGTAAAAAAAAAAATGAAATTTGGGAATTTACAACAAAATGGAAGAAGCTGGAAAATATCATGCTGAGTGAAATAAGCCAGTCCAAAAGGGACAAATATAATATGCTCTCCCTGATCGATGGCAACTAAACGAGCATCTAAAATGATACCCATTGAAGTGAAATGGACACTATGAGAGACAATGACATGATCAGCCCTTGTCTAGACTATTGAGGAACAACTTACTATTTTATTCCTGTTAGTATTTTGTTGTTGTTGTTGTTGCTCTGTTTGTTCTACATAAGACCACTGGTTGAACTCTGTAATCAATACACAATCATTCTTAGGCGTTTAAAATTAACAGAAAAGTGTTCTCTGTTAAACATAGGAGTGGGAATAAGAGAGGGAGGAGATATATAGCTCGGCACAGGCTCGCTCGGACTTACCTCCAATGGTGGAACTAGAAATGTGCCAGGGGATTTCAACTCAATCTTATCAAGGAGGCATGTACCAATGCCAGCACACTTGGTAAAGTGATAAGTATAAGTACACAACCAATCAAAAAGATGGGGTAAGTGTCGAAGAGATTTTACAAACAAGACCAGTGTAAGCAAATGATGAAGGATAGAATTAAAAGGCCGAGAATGATCCTGCGGGGGAAGCAGGACACACAGCTGACTCATAGAATGGCCAACGCCCAAAACAGAATCAACCCTTGAGGCATTCGGATCTGGCTAAAAGGCCCATGAGAGTCTCACAGGCATGGAAAGCCACCGCACGGTGGCAAAAACAATCTAAATGAATGATCCTGGTGAACAAGACCAGGAGTAGGCCATCAAGGAGGAGGCACCTTTCTCCGAAGGGAGGAAGGAACCTCCACTGTGATATGGCCTTGACTAAACAAGTTCAGAGTTGGTGAACTCAAGGGGCGTCCGTAACCTAGACAGCTCATGGCAAGAGCCTCGGGTGATTGCTAATGTTATAAATAAGAGTGCCAATTGTTAACTCAACAACCGGAGTCACTGGGTACATGCTCCCCACATAGGATCTCTGTCCTTAATGTGTTTTACTATGAAATTTAAAAATAACACTACTAGTCAAACAATACCCTGTACCTTGTGCGGTTGTGTGAGTGCAGCCTGTTGAAATCCTTGCTTAGTGTATACTAAGTTGATCTTCTGTTTATGAAGGTAATTGAAAATGAAACTCGATGAAGGGTGGGATGGGAGTGGGAGAGGGGAGGGCCATGGGAGGGAGGGAGGTGGGGCGGGGGAAGCCACAACAATACAAAAGTTGCACTTTGTAAATTCACATTTATTAAATAATAATAAAAATTTTTTTAAAAAAGAAACTGAATGGCTTCAATAACTGAAGGTCAATCTTTTGGTTGCTATTTGCATTTGTGAAAAATAAGAGGACCCAGTAGAGGTCTCCACTTACAGATCATCTAAATTAATTTCTGCTACAAAATCACTATGAGACTGTTAATATATAATCTTGCAGGAATTTTTAAAAATTCAGTCACAATGCTATGAAAGCAAGAAAACTACAAGTATTAGATGCTTATAATGTAAATAAACTATCAATGTCTATTTTAGAAAAAGAATACAATTTTTATTTAAATCTCTGCATTCAAGTATGAAACAGCCATGGATAAATATATGAAATACATGGGGAAATAGCCATATTTCTTAAGAACTACATTTGTCTTCTAAGTCCGATATTCTCTCTTCTGCTTCACCCATTCTGTTTGTAAGGCTCTCTATTGTGTTTTTCATTTGATCTATTGAATTCTTCACTTCAGTCACTATCACAGTTTCCTGTTGTACTAGTTGTTTCGTTTCATTTTGATTCCTCCTTAATATTTCATTTTCACGAGAGAGATTTTCTATCTTGTCCAGTAAGGATTTGTGTAGTTCCAGAATTTGTTTTTGAGAACTTCTTAATGTTCTTATCAATTTTTTGAGATCTGCTTCTTGCATTTCTTCTATGTCATCATCTTCATAATCTTGAATTGGGGTGTCTTTTTCATTTGAGGCCGTCATGGTGACTTCCTTGTTTTTATTACCTCGGTTTTTGCGTTTGTTATTTGGCATATTGGAGATATTTGGTTTCTTCACTGTGGTGCCTTTTCTTGTTATACTATGACTCTAGATTAAGTGGACTATCTGTTTTTGATGGCGCCTTAGGGCTTGAGATGGGTGTGGCCTGAGAGCTCTGTTTGGTGTGCCAAAGGTGACACTCCCAGGTTAGGCGTGGTAAATCTCTCTCTCTCTCTCTTTTTTTTTTTTTTTTTTGATTCAAAAGGGAAGTAATTCCGCACAGCTGAACGAAGTTGGAGGTAGTTAGCAGGCAAATGATATACCCACAGGAGCCAGAGATCGGAAGCTCTTTCCCAAGATCCCCACAGGGAATCTGTTCGGCCCTCAGAGTGGGCTCAAATTCTCCTTCAGCCTCCCACTGGGTTGCCAAAGTTACGGAATTGTAGCGTCTCTGGAGAGTGCTCACGTGAATTCCGTGAGTTCTCTCCCCCACCGTCTCTTTTTTCACAGTCTCAGTTCAGTAGCACCACAAATTTACTAGCTCCTAATCTCCTGTTAATTCGCCCCGCCCAGAGTCAGGTTTTTCTGCTAGGCTCAGGGCCGGTGCAGACCTGAGGTCGCTCTGCTTATGACGTATGTCCAAGATGGCGCCTGCTCTTTGTCTTGCTCGCCCTTGAGAGGTGAGCGGAGAGAGAGAAACCCGTGTCCGTACTAGTCACCCTTTTTTCTCTCTCTCTCTCTCTTCCAGTTAGCCTTGTGAACTTCCCCCCCCGGGGGTCGTTCCCTCTAGTCTCCTCTCTCCGCTTGCCTGCCGGTGTCTCGGGCTATTGAGGTTCGGCTCACCTTGCGTTCCAGCGCTGGTGTGTTGAGTCTGCCGTTGATGTCCCGAACTGTGGGCTCCCACGCTCTCCACGCAGGTCCGCTGTGAGTCACGCGTTCCGGAAGAGTTTCTTCTGCTGTTTCCTCCCCTACTCTTCCTTGAACCTGCAGTATCTCCACTTTTATTAAACTATCTCTCCCCAGACTATCAGTGTGCTCCCTTCCTATTCTGCCATCTTGGAACCTATAGTCAGACCAAAGAAAAGAAGAGGAAATTAGAAATCTGAAACATATTGTCGGGAATCTTCAGGATACTATTAAAAAACCCAACATTCGGGTTCTAGGAGTTCCTGAAGGCATGGAGAGGGAGAAAGGATTAGAAGGCCTTTTTAGTGAGATATTAGCAGAAAATTTCCCAGGTTTGGAGAAGGACAGAGAAATCCTAGTACAGGAAGCCCACAGAACCCCTAATAAACACGACCAAAAGAGATCCTCACCACGACACGTTGTAATTAAACTCTCCACAGTGAAACATAAAGAAAAGATCCTAAAATGTGCAAGAGAGAAACGTCAGATTACTCTCAGAGGATCTCCAATCAGACTCACAGCTGACTTCTCATCAGAAACTCTACAAGCTAGGAGGGAATGGCGAGATATAGCCCAGGTACTAAGAGAGAACAACTGCCAGCCCAGAATATTATATCCTGCAAAGCTATCATTTGTGAATGAAGGTGAAATAAAAACTTTTCATTGCAAACAGAAATTGAAAGAATTTGTTGCCACTCGTCCAGCCCTGCAAAAGATGCTTAAAGATGTGTTACACACAGAAACACAGAAACACGGTCATCAATATGAAAGAAGGTAAAGGAAGGAAACCAAGGAAGGAAACCTCACAGCAAAAGATCACAGGGAATTCAAAGCATATATTAGAACTTATCTTTGGCAAATGGCAGGGCAAAGTTACCACTTATCATTAGTCACTTTGAACGTGAATGGCCTGAACTGTCCAGTTAAAAGACACCAATTGGCTGATTGGGTTAAGGAACAAAACCCATCTATTTGCTGCTTACAAGAAACACATCTTTCCAACAAAGATCCATACAGACTGAAAGTGAAAGGCTGGAAAAAGATGTACCATGCCAACAGAAATGAAAAAAGAGCGGGCGTAGCCATCTTAATATCGGACAACATAAACTTTACCACAAAAACTGTTAAGAGAGACAAAGAGGGACACTATATCATGATTAAGGGATCAATTCAACAGGAAGATATAACAATTATCAATGTATATGCACCTAACTACAGGGCACCAGTTTATCTAAAAGATTTATTAACGGACTTAAAGGGAGACTTAGACCCCAATACAGTAGTACTGGGGGACTTCAATACTCCACTCTCAGAAATAGACAGATCATCCGGTCAGAAGATCAACAAGGATACAGTAGATTTAAACGACACTATAGCCCAAATGGATCTAACAGATATATACAGAACTTTCAATCCTACAGCTAAAGATTTTACATTCTTCTCAGCAGTACATGGAAGCTTCTCTAGGATTGACCACATACTAGGCCATAAAGCAAGCCTCAGCAAATTCAAAAGAATTAGAATCATACCATGCAGCTTCTCAGACCATAAAGGAATGAAGTTGGAAATTACCAACTCAGGAATCCCTAGAGCATACGCAAACACATGGAGATTGAACAACATGCTCCTGAATGAACAATGGGTCATAGAAGAAATCAAAAGAGAAATCAAAAACTTTCTGGAAGTAAATGAGGATAACAGCACAACATACCAAAACTTATGGGACACAGCAAAAGCAGTGTTAAGAGGAAAGTTTATATCAATAGGTGCCTACATCAAGAAATTGGAAAGACACCAAATAGATGAGCTTTCAATTCACCTCAAGGATCTGGAAAACCTACAGCAAATCAGACCCAAATCTAGTAGGAGAAGAGAAATAATTAAAATCAGAGAAGAAATCAACAGGATTGAATCAAGAAAAACATTACAAAAAATCAGCCAAATGAAGAGCTGGTTTTTTGAAAAAATAAACAAAATTGACACCCCATTGGCCCAACTAACTAAAAAAAGAAGAGAAAAGACCCAAATCAATAAAATCAGAGATGAAAAAGGAAATGTAACAACAGACACCACAGAAATAAAAAGAATCATCAGAAATTACTACAAGGACTTGTATGCCAGCAAACAGGGAAACCTATCAGAAATGGATAGATTCCTGGACACATGCAACCTACCTAAATTGAACCAGGAAGACATCGAAAACCTAAACAGACCCATAACTGAGACAGAAATTGAAACAGTAATAAAGGCCCTCCCAACAAAGAAAAGCCCAGGACCAGATGGATTCACTGCTGAATTCTACCAGACGTTTAAAGAAAAACTAGCTCCAATTCTTCTCAAACTATTCAGAACAATCGAAGAAGAGGGAGTCCTCCCAAATTCTTTCTATGAAGCCAGCATCACCTTAATTCCTAAGCCGGAAAAAGATGCAGCACTGAAAGAGAATTACAGACCAATATCCCTGATGAACATAGATGCAAAAATCCTCAATAAAATTCTCGCCAATAGAATGCAACAACACATCAGAAAGATCATCCACCCAGACCAAGTGGGATTTATCCCTGGTATGCAGGGATGGTTTAATGTGCGCAAGACAATCAATGTGATACACCACATTAACAGACTGCAGAAGAAAAACCATATGATTATCTCAATAGATGCCGAGAAAGCATTTGATAAAATACAACACCCGTTCATGATGAAAACTCTAAGCAAACTGGGTTTGGAAGGAACATTCCTCAATACAATCAAAGCAATCTATGAAAAACCCACAGCCAACATCCTATTGAATGGGGAAAAGTTGGAAGCATTTCCACTGAGATCTGGAACCAGACAGGGATGCCCACTCTCACCACTGCTATTCAATATAGTTCTGGAGGTTCTAGCCAGAGCTATTAAGCAAGAAAAAGAAATTAAAGGGATACAAATTGGGAAGGAAGAACTCAAACTATCCCTCTTTGCAGATGACATGATTCTGTATTTAGGGGACCCAAAGAACTCTACTAAGAGACTATTGGAACTCATAGAAGAGTTTGGCAAAGTAGCAGGGTATAAAATCAATGCACAAAAATCAACAGCCTTTGTATACACAGACAATACCATGGCTGAGGAAGAACTTCTAAGATCAATCCCATTCACAATAGCTACAAAAACAATCAAACACCTTGGAATAAACTTAACCAAAGACGTTAAAGATCTCTACGATGAAAATTACAAAACCTTAAAGAAAGAAATAGAAGAGGATACCAAGAAATGGAAAAATCTTCCATGCTCATGGATTGGAAGAATCAATATCATCAAAATGTCCATTCTCCCAAAAGCAATTTACAGATTCAATGCAATACCAATCAAGATACCAAAGACATTCTTCTCAGATCTGGAAAAAATGGTGCTGAAATTTATATGGAGGCACAAGAGACCTCGAATAGCTAAAGCAATCTTGTACAACAAAAACAAAGCCGGAGGCATCACAATACCAGATTTCAGGACATACTACAGGGCAGTTGTAATTAAAACAACATGGTACTGGTACAGAAACAGATGGATAGACCAATGGAACAGAATTGAAACACCAGAAATCAATCCAAACATCTACAGCCAACTTATATTTGATCAAGGATCTAAAACTAATTCCTGGAGCAAGGACAGTCTATTCAATAAATGGTGCTGGGAAAATTGGATTTCCACGTGCAGAATCATGAAGCAAGACCCCTACCTTACACCTTACACAAAAATCCACTCCACATGGATTAAAGACCTAAATCTACGACCTGACACCATCAAGTTACTAGAGAACATTGGAGAAACCCTTCAAGATATTGGCACAGGCAAAGAATTTCTGGAAAAGACCCGGGAGGCACAGGCAGTCAAAGCCAAAATCAACTATTGGGATTGCATCAAATTGAGAAGTTTCTGTACTGCAAAAGAAACAGTCAGGAGAGTGAAAAGACAACCGACAGAATGGGAAAAAATATTTGCAAACTATGCAACAGACAAAGGGTTAATAACCAGAATCTACAAAGAGATCAAGAAACTCCACAAAAACAAAACCAACAACCCACTTAAGAGATGGGCCAAGGACCTCAATAGACATTTTTCAAAAGAGGAAATCCAAATGGCCAACAGGCACATGAAAAAATGTTCAAGGTCATTGGCAATCAGGGAAATGCAAATCAAAACCACAATGAGGTTTCACCTCACCCCGGTTAGAATGGCTCACATGCAGAAATCTACCAACAACAGATGCTGGCAAGGATGTGGGGAAAAAGGGACACTAACCCACTGTTGGTGGGAATGCAAACTGGTCAAGCCACTATGGAAGTCAGTCTGGAGATTCCTCAGAAACCTGAAGATAACCCTACCGTTCGACCCAGCCATCGCACTCCTTGGAATTTACCCAAAGGAATTTAAATTGGCAAACAAAAAAGAGGTCTGCACCCTAATGTTTATTGCAGCTCAATTCACAATAGCTAAGACCTGGAACCAACCTAAATGCCCATCAACGGTAGACTGGATAAAGAAATTATGGGATATGTACTCTTTAGAATACTATACTGCAGTAAGAAACAACGAAATCCAGTCATTTGCAACAAAATGGAGGAATCTGGAACACATCATGCTGAGTGAAATAAGCCAGTCCCAAAGGGACAAATACCATATGTTCTCCCTGATCGGTGACGACTGACTGAACACCAAGAGGGAAACCTGTTGGAGTGAGGTGGACACTATGGGAAATGGTGGCTTGATCAGCATAGCCCTGACTGTTAATGAACAACTAAATACATTATCCCTCTTAGTAGTTTTTTTATCTGTTCTACTTAATATGACTGGTTTAGATCTGTAATTGATGCACAGTTATTCTTAAGTGTTGAAAATTAACTGAAATGTGATCCCTGTTGAACATGGTGGTGGGAATGGGAGAGGGAAGAGATGTATAATTTGGGACATGCTCAGGCTGACTTGCCCCAAGTGGTGGAGTTGGAAGCATACCAGGGGATTCCAATTCAAATCCCATCGAGGTGGCATGTACCAATGCCATCTCACTGTTCCAGGTGATCAGTTTCAGTTCACAGTTGGTCATGGTGAAGGGACTGGGAGTCAAAGGGAGCACATAGACAAGTCTAGTACCTGCTAACGCTAACTGATGGAGTAAATAAAGGGGAGAGTGATCCAACATGGGAAGTGAGATACTCAGCAGACTCATAGAATGGCAGATGTCTTAAATAGCACTCTGGCCTCAGAATCAGCCCTAAAGGCATTCGGAGCTGGCTGAAAAGCTCATGAGAGTATTTCAGGCATGGAAAGCCAAGACACTCTGGCAAAAGATCTCTGCGAGTGAGATCCCAGTGGAAAGAACAGGCCATCAAAGAAGGAGGTACCTTTCTCTGAAGGGAGGAGAGAACCTCCACTTTGACTATGAGCTTGTCTAAACAAGATAAGAGTTGGAGAACTCAGAGGGCTTCCATAGCCTTGGAAACTCATGACTGGAGCATAGGGAGATTACTGATGCCATAGACAGGAGTGTCAATTGGTAAAGTCAACAACAGGAGTCACTGTGCACTTACTCCTCATGTAGGATCTCTGTCCTTAATGTGCTGTACATTGAGATTTAATGCTATAACGAGTACTCAAACAATATATTTCACTTTGTGTTTCTATGGGGGTGCAAACTGTTGAAATCCTTACTTAATGCATACTAAACTGATCCTCTGTAAAAAAAAAAAAAAAAAAAAAAAAAAGAAATTATCAATTCCCAACTTGACTCTCACTGGGATTAAACATGACAATAGGTCTGCTCTGATTTCATCATCATTTAAAAAAATCATCTATTATTTTTCACTTTATGTTTCTGTGTGGGAGCAAACTGTTGAAATCCATACTTAATGTATACTAAGCTGATCTGTATATTAAGATAATCGAAAATGAATCTTGATGTGAATGGAAGGGGAGAGGGAGTGGGAAAGGGGAGGGTTGTGGGTGGGAGGGACGGTATGGGGGGAAAGCCATTGTAATCCATAAGTCGTACTTTGGAAATTTATATGCATTAAATAAAAGTTTAAAAAAAATAAAAAAAAATAAAAAAAAAGAACTACATTTGTCTAGAATTATCCATTTATTTGTAATAATTTCAAAATACTTTCCATATAAATATTTTTATCAATCATGTAGCAACAGTAATTGTAATAATAACTCAGTCTCAAAAAACAACCTTTGAAGTCTTATGGTGAGATAAAATTTAAAAATAAAAATATGCAGCTTATACATTTTATAAGTTCTCAATTCTTTTAAGAATAGTGTATACATTATCTTAAGGTAAAATTTTCTGAGAGGATTGAAATGATGCACAAACTCTCATAGATATTTATTCATTAATGAATTGAATCTAGCACCTCAACCAAGCTTCATGAATGTCAGGTACCAGTTCTTGTTTTTGTTGTTTGATTTCATTTTTCATCTCTGATTTGCCCACATGATAAACAAAACAGTGCTTTTCAAAACCTGAGAGTATATAAGAATTCTCTGGGATTTTTGTTACAATACACATTTTGATTCATTAGGAGTTGGGTGAGGTCCCATGTTCTGCATTATTCTCAAGCTCCAAGCAGATAGTGATGTTTCCAGTCTGCTCGTCCAAGGACCACATATTGAGAAGCAAAGATTTAGTTAGTGTGTTAAAATGAATGAATAAATGCATGTGGGCTGAATTAGCGGGAATGAATAAGTTTTTTTTTTTAAAGGAAATTAGAAACAATTCTAACTGCAAGACTATAATCAAGTTGATAATTTAAATATTTAAATAGAATTTGAATATCTAGATTGACAATTATAACATTTACTAATTGCTTATTAGCTAGAGTTTTTCCTTTTTGATTAACAGGTTGGATGTTGTGTATGTCTCAAATACTGAAATTAGTCAAGATACAGTGATTTGAATATAACGATTTGGGGAAGTATACAGTGTTTGTGTTGTTCTCTTAAGTGAGGAGGCACCATCACCTGATCTAAATTTTGGCAACAACTAAAATTTAGTTTATTGGCTTAAGAGGGTCCCTTATCTAGCTTTATGAGAAAGCAGTTTGTTAATATGAATTTAGCCTATTTTAATCTAATAAATGTTTCTTAGACGAATGAATAAGTGCCAGCTTATAATGTGGCAGAAAATGTTCTTGGTTAAAAATATACAGTAGCAAACATTTGGCTTAGCTGTTAAGATGCAGGTTAGGAAGATATGGCAGACACCAAAACTGACTAGGACAACCCCTGTTTCCAATAATGGACTCTTTTTTCCTCTCTCTGCTATATTGGATGAGAGAAACAATACTTAACTAAGCTCATCTTTATTGCACTGAGGGAGGGGCATGTGACTCTTCAGGTCAATAGGAAGTGAGCCTTTATCTGCTGAAGAATTCTGGGAGAGCTTTCCTGACTAAAGGGATGCATTGTCAGTGCTTCTGCTTCCCTGTCTTTCTGTCTTGAGTAAGGAGGTGAGGGATAGAGTGGAACAGCCACTTTGTGTCTGTAATTTCCAGGAAAAGTTCAGAAAGCTGATAACTTTTTGAGTTGTCTGTAGCAGGTCTCTTCCAAGATTCTCAAGTTAATAAAAAAACAATAAATGGAATTCCTATTTATTTAAGCAATTCCATGTTGAACTTTTTGCTCTTTGTAAGGAATATATAATGTTTATATATAATATATATTATATAATATGTATTATTATATATAAATATATATTATATTCATATATAATATATACAATATATTGTATATAATATATAATGAAGTCCAGGATGGGAGTTTTTCAAAGTATATATAACTTTATAAGTGGAAGTCCTGATGTTTTCAATCCCCACCCACTAAGTCATTCCTTTGTTGATGATCGTTGCTTTAGTGCTTCGTTATTATTGAGAGATACTGTTAGATATTTCAGTTGTTACAGGAGAAGAATAGAAGGTTTAGAAATCACTTTTGAAAGATCATTGGAGTGCCTGAGGTAAAAATGAAAAATATAACTCTCTGGGAATATCAGTGAGAATAAGGAGAAGAAAAATGGGAATAAGTAGTAAATATTACAGAGAATAGAAATAAAAAATTAAAACTATATAATTTGATATATCTGTGGAATATCAATAGATGGTGTTGTATAACCTTTGGAGTATGTGAGCCTGAAGCTCATGAGTGACATTAAATACTGAGCTGCTAATAGATATTATCTTCCTATTTAGCTCAGGAAAATTAAGCTTACAGGCTACTGTCCAAAAAATAATAATAGTGATTACACCATTCAGTTTTAGCTGATTTTTAAAAATTGAGTATGTTGGCACTTATTGATGCTCTCCTGCCAATAAAACATTTTGGAACTGGTTCCAAATATCCAAATATGGAAAATTTAAGTTCACTTTTGAGTTTATAGACACACACACACACACACGCGTGCACACATACATATCACTTATAATAAAATGGAACTGGTCTCAATTTATTTGGATAAACAACATTTTTGTGCCTACTTGCACAGTATTACTTTGTTCTGTGAAAGGAATAAACTGGGGTTATACATGTATTCTATGTCTAGCAAATATGTTTACCATTGATTATTAAATGTAAGTGCATATCAAATAATCACTGTAAAGATAAATGTCTATAAATATAATTATATCTCTTATATATATTCTTGAGGGAAGAGATTTGGAAATATGATGCTATAGAGAGAGCCTGCAGTAAATTATTTGACATTTGAAGGAGATAATGAGCACTACTTGAGAAATTAAGTCCTGGTTAAGATCTGAAATATTAATTACCATAAATGGCAAAGAATTGTACACAGAGAATTCTAGGAATAGGAACAACGTCTGCAAGTGTCTTTGTTGTTGAAGGGGCAGAGAAATATAGAGAGCCATTAAAAATGCCATCTGGTTGAGGCTGAAGAATTTACCAATGGCCAAATGGTTCAAAATTTTGTGGGACAGCCATGCTAGGAAATTCATATTTCTTCTACTTAAATGTCCCTAAGTATGCTATGCTGGGTAAACTAATTAAGAATGAATTCTGTTCATGCTACTGCCCTTAATCAGTCATAAGTGGTGAAGAATAATATCTAAGAATTATTGAGTTTCTACTATTTTCAGCATGTGTATACTTTAGTTAGAAGAATATAAATAGGAAGAAAATGTTATTATTTATTTTAATGATAATGTACATAAATAGATCATAACAATCAAATAAACATCTAAAATTAGTGTTAGTAATATTAAAGAATCAATATAAAATAAAAAAAGCAACCACAACAAAACAGACATATATAACCAAGATTAAATGAGGAAGAAAGAGTCTCACATCAACAAATCTGAAAGTATAATTAAGGAAATGGAAAAAAATGAATTAATTGTGGGGGAAGTAGAGCTATACAGTTCTATAAACTATGCTTAAATACCAGGACACTGCTTCTTTATGCCTAAGTTTTGTTGACAGAAAAAAAAATAACTAAAAAAAAGAAAAAAAAAGGGATGTTTGCATTACATGTTTACAAGTTGACTTGAAACTGCATCACAACTTTCTATGAAGGAAATACTGTATGTAGTTGTCTTACAAACCAACTGAGATCCATGGAATAAGAGATTTCCAAAATCATAGAATAAGATAAAGTTACAATTATAGCAGTTGTATCATGAGTGTGCATTTTTATTTTTCTGTGTCTTCATGGGACATTATTTGAGAATGGATAAAAATTACTAAACTTGTTTTAATTAGCATATCTCAAGTTCATGAAGAGCTGATATTTCTGAAATCATATTTTCCTTCCATGATCACATTAAATTTAGGTGTAGAAAAGTCATACTCTTACTGCCAAAATCACATTAATTTGAGTGAATAAATGTATGAAATATCCAAATAACTGGCAACACTTGACCATGAATTCTTTGATGAAACTTCTGAAAAAATATACTGAAATCAATAGTAATCAATATCTATGGTCTGATTTTGATACATATTTGAATTCAAGGTATAAACTGAAATACATTTCATAAATTCCTGAGGAGAGTTCTATTAAAATATCCTTACATATTTTGTCAAATTCATTGTTGACTACCAGAAGACTTTATGTATTTCTCTGTATCTGTGAAGAAACAAATCAAAACAGTAATTTAATTCACTGATGATTTTCTGTGAGACATCATCACTGTAAATTTGTACAACCATACTTTGCATAAACTTTTCTATTTTGCAGAAGGAAAGGAAACACAGAAAGGCCAATAAATTTGCCCAGTTTCCCAGGACTGATAAGATGTAGTCACAGTTAGATCTGCTGAAGCTTCTTTTTTTTTTTTAAATTAATACTATAAAGAGAACATATTACAAGTAGTTCATAAATTCAACTATGAGAATATGGTGTACTTTTCTTTCTCACTCTCTCCCTTTCTTTTTTTCTAACTTTTGTGATAAAAAATTTTAATTGACTTTATAATCATAGGCTTAATTGTTCCACAGAATAACGAGATCCAGAGATTCCAAGTACAAGTACAGAGATTAACAAGATGGAGGGATAGGGAAAGAGCTTACTGCTCTAGACTAGGGGAAGATAGTTAAAACTGGAGAGAAGGCATTCCTCGGGAAGAGTTAGGGAGAAAACTGCAATGGAAATTCCATGGAAGGAAGCAGGATGCTGTGGATCTATGGGAAAGGGTTGGACAGGTAGCAGGATCATGAGCACAACACAGAATCCCAGCAGCCAAGAGCTTCTGCTTGGAGAGTAAGAGGAGACCAGACTGCAGCAACCTGTGAGGCTGAAGCCCTCTAGGAGACAGGGTGCCTGCCAACATAGAGAGGAAAAGGGGCGCATCTCCCTCTCCCCATCCTCCCAACAATAGTTCTCAGCAACTGGCTGAGAGGAGGCAGAGCCATTTTGAACATATGTAACAGCTGGACCAGCTCATTTCCATGCACCCAGCAACCTGCTGAGAAGAGACACCCGAGCCTTGCTGGGAGGATTGACAGGGGGCTGGGTACCCACAAGGGACTGTGAGGTGCCAACAACATCCAACACATCACAGTCTTTGAGGCTCAAAATTACCTGGTAGAGTGCTGATGGGCAGCTGGCTCCAGGAATGTCTCAGC
The DNA here is from genome assembly GCF_964237555.1 of Oryctolagus cuniculus. Classification (NCBI taxonomy): domain Eukaryota; kingdom Metazoa; phylum Chordata; class Mammalia; order Lagomorpha; family Leporidae; genus Oryctolagus; species Oryctolagus cuniculus. Next base: position 14,996,569 of record NC_091445.1, on the reverse strand, counting down.
CTCTCTGGATGGGGCAGAACAGTGGGTTGGAGCAGATCTTCGGCACCCTGTGACCATGGGAGCCTTGTGTGGTGAGACTATGGAAACACTGACTGCCCGAGATGGTGCTAGGTGTGGCTAAATCTCTGGGAAATCACTGAAAATGGTTCCACATGCCCAGAGCTCCCTGATTGACTGGGCCAGGTCATTGCAACAGGATCCATGCTCACACTTAGGAGTGCACAGATCTTTTTGTGTGATTCTTAGGGCAGCATGGATGAGTATTGCACCCACTGTGGGCTAACACCCAGGATTGATCACCTTGGAAGAGAGGAGGTGAGGGTGTAGCTACCCCAACAGAGATAACCAAACCCTCTTCTCTGATATAAAAAAATTACCATTCCCAACTTGGGTGTATGCCCACCACACAATGGAGCACTGACCAAAGCTCCCTGGCCACACTCAGTACATGCCCCTGAGGATTCACTGAAAGAGTGTACGCTCCATTAAGCCACAGAGGCATAGCCCAAAGATAAAAGCTATCATAGGAAGCAACAACAACCAATGTCTCTACAAGTGCCTAGAAATAAATGCAGAAATTCAAGAAAAAAGGAAAAAGAAGATAACACAATGCTGCCCCCAAAGGAACACAACACATCAATATTAGAATATGAAGATAGAGATTGATAAAATGCCAGAAATGGAATTCCAAAGATTAATCGTAGGATTACTCGGAAGCAATCAGAAGCAAATCCACAAATTAAAGAAATTCATGCATGACATGTAATTGATATTTTTAAAGAGAAATAAAAATTAAATATTAGAATTGAAAAATTCAATAGATCAAATAAAAACACAGGGGAATATCTTAACATCAGACTTGGTAGGACAGAAAAAATTAATATCTGAGCTAAAAGATCTTAGGAAATTTTATAGTCAGACTAAAAAAAAAGAAGAAATTAGAAAGCTAAAAAATAGTATTAGAGGTTTATATGATACTGAACAACCCAACACACATGTCTTAGGAGTTCATATAGGCATAGAAAGAGATAATGGAGAGTGAAATAATTACAGAAAACTTCCCAAATTTGGAGTAAAAAAGGGACGTTGTACAGGAAGCACATAGAACTCCTAATAGACATGACCTGAAAATAACTTCACTATGGCACATTGTAGTCAAATTTGTAACAGTAGAACATGAAGAAACGATTCTAAAATGTGCACAAGAGAAACACCAGAGTACTCTTCCAGGATCTGCAATTAGACTCATAGTTGACTAATCATCAGAAAACCTACAGGCTAGGAGAGAATGGAGAGATATAATGCAAGTCTTAAGAGTAAAAAACTGTCACCCCAGAATACCGTACCCTGCAAAGCTCTCATTTATGAATGAAGGTGAAATAAAGACCTTCCATAACAAATGAAATTTTAAAGAATTTGTCACCACTCACCCAGCCTTACAAAAGATGCTTAAGGATGTGCTACACACTGTAGCACAGAAATATGGTCATCACTATGAAACAATTTGAGGGAGAAAATCTCCCAATAAAAGTACAAAGGGAACCAAAAGTAAGCAATAGGAATATTTATGGGAAAATAGCAAGGCCAAATTGTAACATCAATAGTAACCTGGAATATGAATGACCTCAATCTCCAGTTAAATTATACAGACCGATTGAACAGATAAAAAACGAGAACCATTTATTTGCTGCCTGCAAGAAACATATCCTACCAATGAAGATACGTGTAGACTGCAAGTGAAAGGATGGAAAATGTTATTTGATGGTAACAGAAACCAAAAATGAGCTTTCTCTGTCATTTTACACTTTGCGAAGTAATACGTATATTAAAACAAACAAATCAACAACAGCAACAGCAACAATAAGAAACTCATTACCTTTCACTTCTCATCCTACTTCCATACACTTTCCCCAGACCTTCACTACCTTGGGATCATACTTAAGCCACCCCCCCCACAAAAAAATAGTGCTTATTTTTAATCTTATGCATATTTTCTATGAGATTCAAAGTTGGTATAACACTTTGGTAATTATAAAGGATTCAAGACAACAGAAAGAAAAAGAATAAAACTACAAACTGTTACCTCAATACATGTTCTGAAAAGCAAAGGGAAATTTTAGAGATTTTTATCTCACTGCGTGGAGAAGAATGTGCTAAAAGTCATGCCCAGAATCTGTTTCTGAATATGATTAAATTGTACAGGAAACTAAATGCTTGCTCTAAGACATACTAAATTGTATAGGAAACTAAATGTTTGCTCCAAGATATACTAAGTTGTACAGGAAACTAAATGTTTGCACTAAGACATATGTACCTCACATTCAGAGCCTTGTTAGGAAGACAGGGAAATGTGGGAGGGAAATCAAAGCATCACGATGGGGGGCCAGTGGTGGCACAGCAGATTACACCATCGCCTGCGATCTCAGTACCCCACATAAGAATGCCAGTTTGAGTCCTGGCTACTCTGCTTCCAATCCAGCTTCTTGACAATGCACCTGTGAATGCAGCAGCAGATGGCCCAAGTATTTGGACCCCTGTCACCCATGTGGCAGGCAAGGATGGAGTTCCTGTCTCCTGGTTTCAAAAATAGCATAATGAAAAATAGATTTCTAGAGAAAAATATCACCATTGGAGACAAAAAGTGTGGTGTGACAAAAAAGTATCAATTCATTAGGAAAATATAGTAATTATAAATACATATTTAATAATAATTACATTTAAGAGTGCCAAATTACATGAAGAAAAGTTTCAAAGAATTGAAGGGGAAAATAGACAGCAGTACCAATTGGAGATTACAATAATGCATTTTCCATAACAGAGAAAGCAACTAAGCAGATCATTATGAAAATAAAAGATGTGAATAACACCATAAAAAATCATGATAGCAATTAACTATAAAATAATTCAGTGGTGAACAGTAGAATACATGTTACTATAAAGTGCACATGTATTATTTTCAAGATTATAACATACATTGAAATAAGAAACCCAATACATTTTGAAGCAGAAACATAAAAAGTATGTTTTTGAAAAAAGTAATGTTATTAGAAACAAGCAACATAAACACACTTAAGATACAAAATATTTAAATTAAATGACAAGATACTCTTAAATAACTATTTTTAAATAAAGAAATAAAAATTCAAAAACAGCTTGAAATTCCAGAAATTGTATATATAAAATAGTCAAAACTTGTGTGTACATAAAACAGTGCTTAGAAGCAAATTTATATTTGTAGATATATATTTTTTAAAAAAATATAAAAAATCAATGGTGTTTTCTATTTTAGAAATCTGAAAAAGAACAGCAACTCTACCTACAGAAAGTAGAATGAAACAAAAGAGAAAAAATACATAGAGAAAAAAAAACACAATAGAGGAAAAAAGCAACAAAACCAGGCATTGGTTCTTTGCAAGTATCAATCAAATTATCAAATGTTAATAAGGATGACTCAAATTACTAAAATCAAGAAAAAGCCAACATTATTAGTAATTACACTAATAAAACGAATATAAGGGAATAAAATGAATATCCATATGCCAATAAATTAGCAAATCTATATGAAATAGAGGAATTTTTATCAACATTTCTTAGGAAAATTGAATCATAAATAAATAGGATCTATAAACAGACTTACAGCAAGTAAAATATTCTGCTAATAATTTAAAAATATCTGACACAGAATATCTAGGGACAGAGGATTTTTTTTTTTTTTTTTGACAGGCAGAGTGGACAGTGAGAGAGAGAGACAGAGAGAAAGGTCTTCCTTTGCCGTTGGTTCACCCTCCAATGGCCGCCGCGGTCGGCGTGCTGCGGCCGGCGCACCGCGCTGATCCGATGGCAGGAGCCAGGAGCCAGGTGCTTTTCCTGGTTTCCCATGGGGTGCAGGGCCCAAACACCTGGGCCATCCTCCACTGCACTCCCTGGCCACAGCAGAGGGCTGGCCTGGAAGAGGGGCAACCGGGACAGAATCCGGCGCCCCGACCGGGACTAGAACCCGGTGTGCCGGCGCCGCTAGGCAGAGGATTAGCCTAGTGAGCCGCGGCGCCGGCCTCAGAGGACTTTTTAATACATACACATACAAAGGCCTTTACCACCCCTTTATACAATGGGCTTTACTAGTAAATTCTACTTAATTCTTAAATATTAATCAACACTAATCCTTTAAAAACCTTTAAAAGTGTATATTTAAAAGTGGATACTTATTAAATCACTTAATAGGGTTGGTATTACACAGACATTAAAGCCAAATCAAGACAGCATAAGAAAAGAAAATCTTAGACCAATATAGGCTTAATATATGATGATACAAAAATCCTCAAGAAAAATCTAGTTAACTGAATGTCAGCAACATATAAAAATTGTATGCCATGAACAAGTGAGATTTATCCTAATTTGATTCAACATACAAAATGTATCAATGTCATGCATCACATTATTAGAAGAAAGAACACATTTCACATGATCATCTGAATGTATGCAGAAAAAGCCTTTGGCAGAATCCAATATCCTTTCATGATAAAAATGCACTAGAAGCTAAGAATAGAAGAAATTCCCCTTAACCTAATAAAGGACTTCTAAAAGAAAATACATCTAACACCAAATTAAATGATAAAAAATCAAAAATCAAAATGTCTCCCCTCTGATCAACAAGACGAGGATACTAATGTAAAACATTGCATTGAAAGTTATAGTTTGTAGAATTTGGCAAAAAAAATTAAATAAAAGAACACTGGAGAGAAAAATAAGTAAATTCATCTCTATATACAGATGCCTTAATTTAAGTAATGCACATACACACACCCACACACACAAACTATCAAGGCCAATGAACAATTCATCAAGGTTATAGGACACAGGATCACTATGCAAAATATATGTTTACATGAATTGGCAATGAACAATGCAAAATTAAATCACAAAATAATTCAATTTTAATGTTGCCCATAAGTAAAACACTTAGTAATAAATTTGCTAGTAGAAATGAAATGCATATACATAGAAAAACTACAAGCTCTTTTACTCAGGATCTGCCACAACAGGCTGCTCACAACAAAGCCATAAAGTGGCCCAGGTCATCAGAGAAGTACTACACCCGCCTAGGCAATGACTTCCACACCAAGTGCCTGTGAGAGGAGACTACCATCAATCCCAGCAAGAAGCTCCCAAGAAGATGGCAGGCTGTGTCACATGTCGATGAAGTGATTCAGAGGCCTCCTGAGAGGCATCGCTGTCAAGCTACCTGAGGAGGAGCAAGAAAGGAGAGACAACTGAATTCCTGAGGCCTCAGCTCAGGGTCAGGAGATCATGGGAACAGACCCTGACACTAATGAAATGCTGGAGCTATTGGACTTTGGCAGTCTGTGCAAACTGCAGGTCACTCAGCCTACACTTGGGATGAATTTCAAGACACCACGTGGAGCGATTTGAATCTTTCTCCTATGCTGCCATATTTTCAATAAACTTGGGAGGGGCTGGCACTGTGGCATAGTGGGTAAAGCCTCTGCCTGAAGTCAGCATCCCATTTGGGCGCCAGTTTGAGACCCAGCTGTTCCAATTCTGATCCAGTTCTCCGCCATGCCCTTGGAAAGCAGTAGAAGATGGCACAAGTCCTTGGGCCCCTGCACCCATATGGGAGATCCTGAGGAAGCTCCTGGCTCCTGGCTTTGAATCAGCACATCTCCTGCCATTGTGGCCATCTGGGGAATGAACCAGTGGATGAAAGACACCTCTCTCTCTCTCTCTCTCTCTCTCTCTCTCTCTCTCCTTCTCTCTTTTTCTCCCTCTGCCTCTCTGGGACTCAGCCTTTCAAATAAATAAATAAATCTTTAAAAAAGTAAACTTGGGAAACCATCCAAAAATACAAAATATCATTGAAAGAAATTAGAGAAGTCCTAAGGAAATGAATAGATATTCCATGTTCATGGATTGGAAGACTGCTAAAATGGCAGTACTCCCAAAACTCACCTATGGATTCAGCAGAATCATATCAAATCTCAGATGCCTTGTTAGTTTTATAGAAATTAACACATGGATGCTCAAATTTATATGAAAATTAAAGAGATCCAGGATAGTCAAACTAATTTTGAAAAGGAACCAAGTTTAAAGGCTTCACAATTTTAAAATTTAGTATAAAATGAAATTAGTTAAGACTGTTTGGTACAGGTACAGGGATACATAGATAGGAGCAATACAAAAGAATTTTCATAACATTTCATCTTACAATGGTGTCAGAGCCATTTAATAGAGTATTATTCAATCAAAAGAAAAATAAAGGGGGAAGCACTGTGATGCAGCAGGTTACATCACCCTTGAAATGCAGTCATTCCATATAGGAGTGCCAGTTCAAGTCCCAAATGCTCCCTTCTATTCCCGACCTCTGCTAATGTGCCTGGGAAAGGAACAGAAAATGGTCCAAGTATTTTAGTCCCTGCTCCAGAGATCTGGATGGAATTCCAGGCCCCGAGCTGCAGCTTGACCCAGCCCAGATATTGCAGCCATCCGTGGAATAAATTAGCATATAGAAATATATTTCTTTCTCTCTCTCTTTCTCTCTCTCTCTCCCTCCCCACATCATTTTTCTCTGCCACTGTGCCTTTTTTTGACAGTTACAGAGAGGTAGACACACATATACACACACAGAAGTCTTCCATACACTGGTTCATTCCCGAAGTGGCCACAAAGGTCAGAGCTCAGTCTAGGAGCCAGGAGCTTCTTCTGGATCTCCATGTGGGTTCATGGACACAAGGACTTGGGCCATCTTCTGCTGCTTTCCCAGGCACATTAGCAAGGAAGTGGATTGGAAGTGGAGCAGCCAGGACTTAAAATGGCACCCATATGGAATGCAGATGATGCAGGCCAGGGCTTTAACCTGCTGTGCCACAGCACCAGCCCCCAGCCCCTAAATCTTTTTTTTTTTAACAGAAAAACTGAAAGGAATGAAGTACTAATTCATGCTACTATAGGGATAAACCTTCAAAATATTATGCTCCGTAAAAAAGTCAGACACAAAAAGCAACATATTGCATGATTCCTTTGTTGGAAATGTTCAGAATATACACAGAGATAGAAAAAACATATTATTGATTCAAAGAGCTTTGGGATGATTATGACTGCCAAAGGTTTGGGGCTTCATTTTAGGGTGATGAAAGTATCTTGTAATGTGATATTTTTGGCAACCACACTGGTCTACTAATATACTAAAAACGACTCTATTGCACACATTAAAGGGGTGAATATTGTAGCAAGTGAATTACACATCAGATACAAAGATGTTAACACTGTAGCCATTAGATCTATTACCAAAGAAACCAGTAAGAGTTCTACTTTGCAGTTTTTGATAAGAATGGGCCTCCTCACATAATCATGGAAGGACTGGACCACTTGGAAATTAACCCAAGAAGGGGAAGCAAATATAGCCTTGCTGTAGCTACAGAAAATTTAATTGGTTAAAGTTATGTGCTTCTCTTCGTTAAACTTGCTAAGTCATTTTTAAATGAGAAGAGTAGATCCTCTTCATCTAATCTACATAATGATGTTGGACATTGATAATTTGATAAATATTTAATAAAACTTAATAACCATGCAATACACGCTAAATGATAAGAGATGAATACATTATTCTAACTTTCGATGACTTCATACATTAGAAGTTAAAGCAATCCTTATTTATAGCATCATATATCATTGCGGATTTAGTGATGTATTTATGTCACCCTTCTTGAATATGTAGCAAAGAACTTAAGACAGTCAGTAGGTAATTAGAACTGAAGCAGACATTCACCCAGTAGAGAGGGATTTCAGTTACAAATTATTTCTCAGTGTCCAGACTTGAAGAGAAAGAGACTGTCAAAGAATCTGACAATAACCAATATTTAGAAGTCTTGTTTAAACTTGAAAAATAGAACATTGTGGGGGAAAATCTTGCCATTAGTTCTGGAAATCAGATGAATAATTGTAGTTTAGGGAGGGCCTTGAAAAATAGGATGTATGAAATGCTCCCCCAAAATAAATAGAAGTATTAAATTTGGAAGCAGGACATGTCTTCAGATATGGGAAAGAAAGCATGAGGATGACAATGCTATTTGAATCTTCATGCAAGGTCAAATGAACCCCATATTAAATCTAATTCTCTGAGGACTGGCGCTATGGCATGGCAGGTAAAGCCACTGCCTGTAGTACCAACATCTCAAGTGGGCACCGGTTTGAGTCCCAGCTGCTCTACTTCCAATCCAGCTCTCTACTATGGCCTGGGAAAACAGTGGAAGATGGCCCAAGTCCTTGGGTCCCTGCTTCAGATTGGCCCAGCTCCATCTGTTGCAGCCACTTGGGGAGTGAATCAGCAGATGAAAGACCTCTCTCTCTTTACTTCTGCCTCTGCCTCTCTGTAACTCTGGCTTTCAAATAAATAATTTTTTTAAATGTAGTTCTCCTAAACCACTACTGGTTAACTTAGTATTTTATTTTATTTTATTTTATATTTTTTCATCATTTTTCTGGTCATTCCTGCACCAGCTGATAGGCTTGACACTTGGCAAAGCATTTGATTGACATTTATTGAATAAATGAAGGAATGGTTGAAATGACCACAGCTCTGTTATAGAGGAGAGGGAGCAAAAAGATAAGTCAACCATGATACTTGACTATCCTCTTGAAGTCAGGACTTATAATGACATTAATAGCTTCATGAAGTCAATAAAGAGTGTGGACAACTATTCCTTAATATCTGCAATTTACCACCAAGATTTAAGTCTTCCAGTTAACCTCCAATGTGGCCTCAGGCTCCATTATAATTCTGGAAGTATGGTTAACAAGAAAGCTAATAAAAGCAATCTGGGCAGGGTTCCTGTAAGAGTATTACAAAACACACCAAACACCAGAGTAAAGGAAAGGGTTTATTGAAGAAAACCCAGCAGGCTCGAGGGAAGGAGCGAGGAAGGAAAAGAGGAAGGAGAGTGTAACAGAGAGAAGGAAAGAGAGAGAGAGAAGAGAGGAGGCTAGAGAGAGAAGAGATGAGAGAGGGGGTAGAGAGAGAAACCAAGAGAGAGTCAAGAGAGAGCCAAGAGAGAGCAGAGAGTGCAGAGAGAGCCACGTGTTCAGGAAGGGGTCCTTTTAAAAGGGCAGGCAGGGAAGCAGGAGCAGCGAATCCCATTAGGATGGGGGTGGAGCTTGACATGGGTGGTTGGGTCATGTGGCCAACCGAACCGGCTTCCATCAATGGCAGCGGGGGCTAGAGCCTAGGATGGTGTCAGGGTGTAGATCTCGCCATAGGTAAAACTGCACCGTTTTCCTAACAGTTCTTCCTTCATTAGAGTGTTCTAAAAACCATTAAGCTACCTGCATAGACTATTGCAAGAATGACATAGAAAAGGATTTTGGTCTGTAAGAGTGAAATTCATCCTTTTAGGTCAAATTTTTCAAATTCTTTCCAAAATTATAGCAGTTTTCAGTAGCCAAGTACTTAATTGGGCATTTATTAAGGTTTTCGATCATATTATTATGCCATCTATATTGTGAAAATGTAGAACCCAAAGATGTTGCTAGCTTTGGCAGCCACCTCAAGCTAAAATTATCTGTGTGTCTTGAATTGTTAAAATGCATTTCTTGATTATTGATAAGGCATATCTTAAAATTTGATGACATTTCTCAGCTTTACAGGTTATACTGATATGAGAAAATGTATGGCAGTTATGACTACTGAGCTAATGATATCCTGATGTCTACTTGCTGTGTAATACTCATAATAACCAGAAGACAATAAAGTTGTGGTTACTACAATTCTCACTAAGAATTTAGTCCTCTAATAAAATATTTACAGATCAGGGAGCTGAATAATTCTCTTTGATATATTAATATTACCCCTGCCTTGAAAATTACTATGTATTCAGGTATTCTTTCTATAAATCTGTGTTGTGTTTACAAAGTTTTAGGCACTTAGTGGCATATACAGAAAGTGAGAAATGGTGAGCTTATTATAGAGAATGGCACATTTTCATTTTTAACATTTTATTTCAGAATAGTTTTAAATTTACAAAGCAAAAATCGTGAAAAAGTAATACAAGGAGTTCCTGTATAACCTTCACCCACTTTCCCTAATGGTGGTATAATTTCCTTCATGTTTGAGATCTGTTGAATATTGTGGGTGCTGAGGACATGATGCAAATATTTTGAAAGAAACACTGCACAAGAAAAAGTCAGATTTTTTATATGTTTTACATTAGTTGTGGGGAGCAATCCGGACTAGACTAAGTTACTCGAATTAAGACTTATTCTATGCATCTGCTCTCCCACAATATGGCGCTGGGAGAGAAGTAAACAGCTTCCGCACAGCTGCCTCCAGTTCAACTAATAAATTGTAGGACTTGCTCCTGATTGGAGAGCAGCATACTTGGCGTGTGGGCAGCCGAGTTAGGATTGGCGGAGGAGGACTATAAAGGAGGAGAGAGACGGCATGCACCAGGAACATCTATGGGGAACATCTAAGGGAACCCGTGCAGCCCCCGAGAGAACCGGCCGGCGGTGTGCCGCTCCCCTGCGGAAGTGGGGAATGCGGCCAGGGGGAACTGCCCTTCCACGGAGGTGGAAGGGATAGTAGCCAACCCGGGAAGAACCAGCAGCAAACCTGGGGAGGGCCGAGCAGACGAAAGAACAGCGCAGGGTCCTGTGTCGTTCCTCCACGAAGACGGGGAGCGACAATTAGTGATATTTTAAAAGTTGTGTAGATATAAACCGATTTACATTTAAAATATTTTCTTTTTAAATTTCTTATTTTCTGGCCAAACAACAGTTCCAGGCACTTCTACATCTTTCTCAGTCCTCCTTTACACTTACTCCTCCCTACAATGGAACCTGGGTGACAGCTTTCAAAAACTTGTCCTATATCCTTGTTGAAAACCAAGTACAATAATTACCGTAGTAACTGTTTTTATGTAGTAACTGTTTCATGTTGGTGGAGGTGTAGTCTTAATATTGGCTGTTAACTGGGCTTTAATAAAACTTTCTTTCTGCAATATTTTCCCATTAACAAATTCAGAAAAGCAATCACTGATAAAACACAAAGGAAACTTATTTGTTGGTATATTTAATGTAATTAATGTATAATGTTATGATTATAGTATAAATAATAGCAAATAATCAGTCTTGAACAAACAAAGGATTTACTGTTCAGAGGAATCTATGAGGGAGTACTTTAGCAAAGGTAAAAACCTCTGGGGGCTGGCGCCGTGGCTCACCTGGTTAATACTCCTCCTGTGGTGCCGGCATCCCATATGGGTGCTGGGTTCTAGTCCTGGTTGCTCCTATTCCAATCCAGCTCTCCGCTGTGGCCCTGGAGGGCAGTGGAGGATGGCCCAAGTGCTTGGGCCCCTGCACCCCCATGGAAGACCAGGAGGAAGCACCTGGCTCCTGGCTTCGGATTGGTATAGTTCTGGCCATAGCCGCCATTTGGGGAGTGAACTAAAGGAAGGAAGACCTTTCTCTCTGTTTTTCTCACTGTTTAACTCTGTCAAATAATATTAAAAAAAGACCTCTGACATTTAATCACATGTACAAATGCAAATTTTATTATATTAGATTCGCTATTGACTGCTCAGACAACTCACAGATTCCCCAAACTTTTGAATTTCTATTTACTGTTCTTATTAACTAACAAAGCAGCAATGTACATGTGAAACAGAATTGAACAGAGTCAGGAGGGCAGATTTGTGTGAATTTGGGGATGTATTTTATTTCTTTTGACTTTGACCAAAGGAATTTTTTTCAACACATACTCAATGCCTTACAATTCTAAAATTTGATGTCATAATGCAACATTGACTTCCTTGATGTTAGAAGCTTATAACCAATACCTACAGCCAACAACAGAAATTACTAAAAGTAATAAACTATCTGGTGCTTTCTCCATTGTAAGAACCAAATTCTCTTAAATAGAAAGCAGTATTTTATTCTAATTGTTGAAAACTCACCATGTTTGCTATCTCTACTTATTTTCTACATAAAGGCCATCATCATTGAATAATCTTTTTAGCAATGATAGACTGAAGATAAAATCTAAACATGAAATTTTGAAAATTCACATATGCATTGTAGCATATTGTAGTACTCATTCTAATATAAAATTATAGACATTGATGACTGTAAGAAAGTTTATGTGATAAAGTTTTTCAAGAATTCTTAATAAACCAAATATGTGAGAAGCTATTACAAAAAAAATCTGCACTTCATAGATTGCTATGATGATTTACCATATATCTGAAATGAATATCATTTTCCCCAAACATCTGAACATTTAAGATTTGATAATTGGCCGGCGCCGCGGCTCACTAGGCTAATCCTCCGCCTAGCGGCGCCGGCACTCCGGGTTCTAGTCCCGGTCGGGGCGCCGGATTCTGTCCTGGTTGCCCCTCTTCCAGGCCAGCCCTCTGCTGTGGCCAGGGAGTGCAGTGGAGGATGGCCCAGGTGCTTGGGCCCTGCACCCCATGGGAAACCAGGAAAAGCACCTGGCTCCTGGCTCCTGCCATCGGATCAGCGCAGTGCGCCGGCCGCAGCGCGCCGGCCGCGGCGGCCATTGGAGGGTGAACCAACGGCAAAAGGAAGACCTTTCTCTCTGTCTCTCTCTCTCACTGTCCACTCTGCCTGTCAAAAAAAAAAAAAAAAAAGATTTGATAATTGAATAATTTGTCAATGTTTATGCTCCTATCTCTGCCAGATTGCATTAAAGTACTTGATTTTTACATAATTCCCACAAGGTTCTTCTTACCTCAGCTCTTCCGTACTCTCCACTTCCCTTCACACATACCTTCTGAACTCGCTTCTCTATCTTCACCTTCAAATAAAAGTGTGCACTTTTTTTCTTCTAGTTTTTAACCTTCTAGGACAATTAAAATCATAACACCTGTAATGTCTTTTTTTAAAGATTTTAATAATTTATTCAATAGGTGGAGTTACAGACAGTGAGCTGGAGAGACAGAGAGAGAGGTCTTTCATCCACTGGTTCACTCCCCTAATGGCCACAATGGACAGAACAGTGCCCATCTGAAGCCAGGAGCCAGGCTCTTCTTTCCGGTCTCCTACGTGGGTGCAGGAGCCCAAGGACTTGGGCCATCTTCTACTGCTTTCTCACATCATAGCAGAGAGCTGGATCAGAAGAGGAGCAGCCGGGACTAGAAATGGTGCCCATACGGGATGCCAATGCCGCAGATGGAGGCTTAACCTGCTGCACTACAGTGCTGCCTCCCACCCCTCGTGATATTTTTATCCTTGATAGTGTCTGCCTGCTTCTTTAAAATGTAGCATCCTTTCCTCCCCCAGGCAGAAAAGGAACGGTACTAACTTTTTTGGTATTCCAAGCCCAGTTCCACCACTGACAGATGGTAGATATTCAACTAATGTTTATGAATCTCTGCATCCTGTGTGTGGGAAAATGGAAGCCCAGAGAGAAATAGAGAAATCAAAGGGCTTGTCCAGAGTCACACAGCTTATAAGTCAATCTATCTTTCCACAGAGGCACACAAGAGGTAGCAGTGTGGTTTGTCTATGGTCATTCCAGTTAATAGTAACTATTCCTTTGTTTTCTGTCTGCTCTAAAATAATATTGAGAACAGATTTGCTGCTTGTACTGTTAAAGACCAAAACTTGCAGTCATCCATGAATAAACCACCTTTGCTTCTACTCTACGCATTGCTTGTTTTGCACACTTGGAATCTTGCCTGTGTTCTCAGAGCTAAGGACTCTTCCCATTCTAATTGCCTGAGTGTCTGCACGATGGCAGTTAGCCACATAATCCCAAAGCAGCCAGAAAGCAACATTGCACTTACCGCATATTTTATCTTTATTGATACACAGTGTGATTATACCTCTGAAGAGGTAATGCTCCAGAAATATTAGGTATGTTCATATGAGATCCACGAGCCATTTCAGATGATAAAAAAAGTGCCGCTTTATGGAATCTGAACCAGTTCATTAACTTTGCATTGCATAAAACTATCAGGATAGGATTTTTAATTGAACAGGCTTGAACTTTCTTAGTGGCTATTTCTTCCTTTCTATATTAAAACCTCACCCTTATTGCCACTGAGTATACAAACAAGCGTATAGATATACAAACACTCTACTTAATTAAAACCAGAAAGCCCATTCACTTAATTAGTTAGTGTGAATAAAGCACCCTTTGGAAAAGATGCTACCAACTTTTGCCACTTTAAAAAGCAACTTAACAAATATTAGTGATTCCCGACTCCCTTTGGCCCTACATAAATTGTGTTCAGAAATGTGCTGATTTTTGCCAACATACACACTTGAGATACCTCAACACGTTTTTTTCCTTTCAGAAACTTTTAAAATGTATTAATTTCATTCATGTGAAAGACAGGGAAACACAGAGTCGAGAGAGAATCATCCATCCTCTGATTCAGTTCCCTGCAAAAGCCAGGGCAGGCCTGGTCTGAAGCCTGCGGGGGAGGGGGGTACTCAGTCTGGGTCTCCCACATGACTGCCAGAAACACAGCAGCCAACACCTGCAGGTGCACATTTGCAGGAAGCTGAAATTGGGAGTGGAGCTGAGACTTGAACAAGGAACTCTGATATGGGATGTGGGTGTCCCAAGCTACATTGAAACTGCTGTGACAAATGCTCACTTCTGAAGATTATTAAACAAATTCATAACATTTATCACCAGACACCTTCATTGTTTTTAGGAAAATTAAAGCTACTCAAAAAACCTTGATTTTTCTCTTTTGATTTACTCTGTAGTTTAATAATGAAACATATTGGATACTGAACACTAGCATGCATCTAAAATAGGAGGGTATTTAAAAAACATTCCTGGAAAATGGAAATAAAAGATAAATATTTTTGTGCAAAATCTTGAAATCTGCGCATACCTTTTTTCATAATATATGTTTTCCACTATGTTTTGCTGTATATTCATGCTTCACATAAACTGTGTTATGTTACTGCCAATGAAAGCATTATAAAAGATTGCTATTTATCTCCTCCCTATATAAATGAGGAACCTGAGGTGAATATAGGTGAAGTATCTGGCAAAGTTTCATAGCTAGTAAATGGTAGAGTTTGAAGTTGAATTCCAGAAATCTGGACCCTGAGACCCTTTGCATTTAATTATCAAATCCTGTTCATCATAACAACTGAAAACTGTCTTTTATTTGAAAACTTATTTTCTCAGTTATCCTCTGATAACTCTGAATATCCCTGAGGTATGTCACTGTTTAAAAATGAGTCTTTCCTAGGGTTACAGTTCTACTGGATAATGGAAAGACATCTATAATAGATATTTAGTTTGTTATTTGTTGATTTACATGTTCATCTGTAGTAAGTGAAACTCTCTAAAGCTACTTTCTCTCTTTTATTGCTTATAATGTTGCCTAATTTAATAACATGATTATTTCTAAAATTTCCTCAATACGTCAATGCTTAGGAATCTTTCATGAATTATTAGGAAATTAATAGAGGAAATGTTTGAGTAAATCGAGTAGCTTACAGTTTTAGCATAAGCAATATCTGCATAATACATTTATGTATTTTTTAGAATCTACTTACTTTATCATTCAAGATTTAAGCCAAATAGTGATCTGATTTTATGGTCCATTAAGGATTAGGGGGACTGCTATCAAGAATAAATGGATGAGCAAAGTTGAAATAATCACTTAATATAAAATAAGGAAGCTTGAATATATAAAAACTCAATAGATTTGTGATATTGTGATGTGAAAGACAAATACTGAAAATAAGGACCAATATATAAAGGTATAAAATATGCTCCCTTTTTGTAGTTTGGAAAGTTAGAACTAATGTAATGTTCAAAAGTGCTTATTAGAAAGAAGAGATATGTGTTGGCAAGGGCATGAAGGAAAGGGCAGCATTGTACAAGTAGGTGGGAATATATATTGGCACAACTATTATGGAAGACAACGGAGTTGTCCTTCAGAAAATTAAAACATGAAGCTATCACATGATCCAGTAGCCCCACTTCTGATGTCTTCAAAATAAATTAAATCAATGTCTCACAGAGCTATCTACATTACATATTGATTGCAGCATGTTCACTGTAGTTAAGATATGGATTCAACCAAAGTGCCCACGGATAAATGAATGGATAAAGAAATGATAAATGAAATGGATAAAGGGGATATTTTTCTCCTATGAGAAAGAAGCAAATCCTGCAATTTGCAGAATTGTAGAAAGACAAAATAGTAGGAGCAAAAGTAAAAAAAAAAAGTGAAAAACTAAATTATAATGAACAAGAAGTGCCTACTCTGATGAAACCTTCCTGGGCACTGTTGGGGATTTATGTATTATGCTATTACAGGTGGCATACACAACAGAAGTGCAAGCAGCCAGGAAGCACAATGTCTTCCTGGATAATTGATTCATTTCTATCAGATAGGAATCTTGACTCTATTGTTGCCAAAGAGAGAATTAAAGTAAGTGCTCAATCTTCAGAAATAGGCAAGTCATTACATTAATTTACACCATGTTATTAAAATATGAACACTTGATTAAATATATCAAATCAATTCAGCTGCTAACGAGGAAACATGGTAATAGCAGAGGAATGCTTCCCAAATGTCTAGGTAATACTAATAAAGATGGAGAAACAAAGGTAAAGAAATGATGATTTGCAAGGTGAAGGGTAAAGAAAATCAATATATCACTGATTACAGAGATCTAAGGAAGGAGAAGAAGGAGATAAAACAATGATGGAAAGAAGACAGTATTAAGAAAAGGCAAATTCTGAGATATCCATTTGGACTATTTACAATTCTATTTAAAAAAATAGGAAAAGTCCACTAAATCACCTTGAATATTTTAATAGACTTAATCATATTAGAAAATTAGTGAGTCTATGTGGGGAGCAACTCGGACTAGACTGTTACTGGAATTAAGACTTATTCTATACATCTGCTCTCCCACAATATGGCGCTGGGAGAGGAGTAAACAGCTTCTGCACAGCTGCCTCCAGTCAACCAATAAGCAGCAGGACCTGCTCCTGATTGGAGGAGAGCAGCGTACTCGGCGTGTGGGTAGCAGAGTTGGGATTGGTGGAAGAGGACTATAAAGGAGGAGAGAGACAACATGCACCAGGAACATCTATCTGAAGGAACACCTGTGCAGCCCCCGAGAGAGCCGGCCGGAGGTGTGCTGCTCCCCCGCGGAAGTGGGGAAAGTGGCAGGGGGAACCGCCCTTCCACGGAGGTGGAAGGGACGGTAGCCAACCCGGGAAGAACCAGCAGCAAACCCGGGAAGGGCAGAGCAGACAAAAGAACAGCGCAGGGTCCTGTGTCGTTCCTCCGCGAAGAGGGGGAGCGACATAATGGTGCCGTGACTCGGATATGAAGCCTAGGCAGGTTTAGTGTCGTTCCTCCATGAAGAGGGGGAGCGACAAGTCTATCTTTATTTTTTGGTCTATTTTTAAAATTGATAATGTATAAAAGTCACTTGGACATATATTAAAGGCATTTTCTCTTGCACATTTCAGTGGGCATAACTTTTTCTTAAGTCATCTGATTGTGAAGATGATATATTTAAAATTTTTAAGATGTAGTATAAATAATATTAACAGCAATAACAAAATAACAGTAAGACTTAAGTGCACTGAAGTTAGTTTACACACGCACTGCCTTTAACGCTTTGCATCTGTAATGGATATGATCAACTGGCTCAGTCAATGTCCATTTCAGCTTTTTTCTATTGTCTTTTCCTGTGCTACAGATGCTGAGAAATTTAAAACCACACTTTCAGATTTTCTCATATTGCCAGGATTATAGTTTTGATTTAGGGCCCTCCCATCATACATGTTCATGCATTATTTGAACTGGGAATTGTGCAGTGTGGAAAGAGATGCGGAGTGTGGCTCATTCATTCTGTGGAGGGATGTTTGTTGCCAGCAATGTGAATCTTCATACCGTGGTCACTTGATTTTCAGATTTTCCTTTCGTAATTGTAGCAGTTTCCTGATTATGACACAGGAGAATAATTATAAGCTCAGCATCTTCCAGATTTTGAGCCAAGGAGATTCATGAACCTCACTGCATTATACTGAAGACTAAAAATTCTTACTAGAATTGTGGCTCGAAGCCACATCTTTCCATGATATTTCTAGCCATGTAGTACCTGGCAATGAATCATATTATTTGTGGTTTGGAAAACTTGTTTGTGTTGTTTACAACAGACCACAAACCAATAAAGCATTTTAAAAGAAAGGATTAAATACTTATCTTCCGATAACCAAATTGGGATTTTCAGCATCATAGCAAAACAGTGGGCTTTGGAATTAGTGTCCAAGAGAAAAGAATGTTATTCAAGTTTCTTTAGCTCATTATTGCAACAAGAAGTAAACCACTTTCCGAAAGAAACAAGGATAGGATATTGAAGAAGGGAAAATCCAATGTCTGTTATCAACATTATGGCCGGATAGGTATTCCAGATCAGAGGGCCAGAGGTTGAAACGTGCTTCGATCCCCCCTCTTCATGCTGGGTCACCGAGTAGAGAGATGGGTAAGACCATGATAGGCCATGGCGAGGCTTTGCACTCTGCACATTTGCGGCACCTGGAGAAGACTGCCCTCGAGGCTGCCCTGCAGTAGAATTTTGGGAGTGGCCATGTCAACGGAAGTCTCAGGGCAAAACTAACCCTAGCAGGAGAGCAGGAGTGCCGAGGGGATGAGATCCAAGTGTGCCTCTGCCTTACGGTTGGACTGTGTAAGGAGCCCCACGCCGGCTGCGAGGGCTTCTGCGAAGCCTGAGGGGAGCCTAGCATAGAAGCGGTGGTAGGGACTGGCCGAGCTGTGAGCGAGACCCAGAGACCGGGCAGATGCTCACGGGAGTTTGCGATCCTGTAAGGTCCGGAGCGGAATGAGTCAGCCTACAGGAGAGGGATGGTGGGCACACTGACACAGGGCAGATCACACGTTAGGCAGGTGCACAGCCGCTTCCGCAGCAGACAACTGGACGAGGAGCAGGGATGGTGAGTCCAGATCTCACTTTGCAGCCTGGAGTGAAAACCAGGCCGCTCATCCTGGGAGTAAAACTCTTCATGATCCATCGGACCCAGGTCATGAAAACCACACACCACCAGCACGCACCTCAACACCCCTGCAGAGATGAGAGACGAAAACCAAGAAGAAAGACAGAATTCAAGAAAAAAGAATGCAGTTTCCCCAAGGGATGATTGAAACGTAAAATTGGACTGCATTGAAATTTTAGGTTTGATTTTTTTTTCAGTTTTCCTCTTTGATCAGTGTATTGGGCTACTCCAGAAAAAATAAGATCATTTATAGGAAAATAGACTATGTTTCTGTAAACTATTAGATTATAGCATAAATTTGCAAATGTTATACTAAGTTAAAAAATATTAACTGATGTATGAACAAATAAGATTGATTTGACAACTGTGGTGATCACAATACGTGGAAAGCAAAAATAATAACTCTGAATTTCCGAATATTTTTAAATAGTACAAAAAGTATTATTAGCACAGTTAAGTTCATAGATTCTTGTTTATGTCAATAAATAAAATAGAAAAGTGGATAGAAGGTAAGCAATTTACTGAAGCTGTTTACCAATGTCTTTTTCTTGTACTTTTCTTTTTATGAATTAATTTCAATATTTAAGAGATCACACAATTAATTATTTGCTATTGATACAGAATTCCAAGACCATTAACACTTGTTTAGAGTCAGATAACCAACACCACAATCAGGACTCAGAACAGTTTCATCATCTGTTTAAAAGTTCTTTGTTTTATTCCTTTACATGCACAGGACCCAACACCTACACACTCACTAACTTAATTTATGTCAACCACTGATATTTTCACGGATTTTGCAGTGTTTTATTTTAGAAGGTGTCTTATAATCACACAACATGGAGCTATTTGAAACTTGGCATAATGCCTTTAAGATACATAGAATTGTTGGATATACCAAAATTTGACTTCTAAACTGTTGAATTATCCTCCACCATAGATACAGCTGCTGGAAACACTTATGTAAGTTGTGTAAACATAGCTTTTATTTCTAAACACATATAAGTCATTTTCTATATCATATGTTGAGTAATATATAATGTTAAATAAACTTCCAAACTGATTTCCAAAGTGACTGCATTGTTTTACATTTTCACCAGGAATTTGTATGACTGAAAGATGTTATTCAAACTTGTTAGTATTTGATATTGTCATCAGTTTGATTTTAGCCTCTCTAAAACATATGTAGTACTATTTCATTGTGGTTTTCATTTACATTTCCCTAATGAATAAATGAATATTTATCCTGAGCATATTTCTATTTCCTTATTTGTCATCTTTTTACCCTCCTTTATAACATGCCTGCTAAAATATTTTGCCTATTTTTAATTTTACCACTAGTTTCCTATGCTTTAATTTATGGTTGTTAATACATATATGTAGGTATGCTCTGTATGCATGCATATATTTACATGTATATATGCTATACAAGTTATAGTCATCGATATATTTTTCCAGAAATGTGATGTGAATTTTTTAACCATATTTTTAAAAAACAAAAGGTATATTTTGATTAACCCAACTGAAATTGTTTGTTTCCTTTTTTGGATCATGCTTCTTAAAAGAATCTTTTGTCTAATTTCAGGTCTTTAAGATTTTCTTCTAAATGTTTTATATGTTTATGTCTTGCTTTTTAAATCTGTGTTTTTGTATAAAACATGAAGATTAGGCTGACAGTGCTTGTTTGGTACATGGATATCCAACTGTTGCAAGAACCACTGGAAAAATTGTCATTTCTCCATTGAATTGCTTTGTAGTTTGTTCACAATTTGCCATGATTGTATGGTTGTATCTGGTTTCTCTCTGATGCTCCGTTGACCTGTGTTTCTCTCCCTTCACCAATACTGCATTTTCTTGATCACTGTAGCTTTGGATCAAGTCAGTATTGCATAGGGTGAAACTTCTTACCTCATACTTCTTCACAAAAATTGTGTTAGTTTTCTAGTTCATTTGCTCTCCTGATACAATAGAACTACATAAAATTTAGAAAGAGAATCAGAAATAATTTTCGCAACAACAAAATTTTTATTGGCATTCTAGTAAATCTATAGTTCAATCTCTGTGGAATTGACATCTTTACTATGTGAAATCCACAAATCTGTAAGCATTTTGTTTTCCCAACTATTTAGGCGTTCTTTATCCTTTCAGTAGTGGTTGGCAGTTTTTCACATACTTATACATATTACGGTTGCATTTAAAACTAAGCATTGCTGACCTGTTATAAACGTTATATTTATATTCCAATATCCATTTCACTATTAAAAATGATTGAACTTTGCATGTTGATTTGTATCTTGTGACTATTAAAAATTTACTATTAGTATTAATTGTGTCTTTTCAGTGCTTTATGTATGTTCCTTAGCACTTTTTCCTTTTTCTTTTTAACACCATTATTGCCATACAAACATCAGGCAAAGAACTGTATCTATTTAATATGTGAACTTTGATGAGTTTGTACATACTCAAATGCCCTTAATACCGTCACCACCATCATTTAACATTGCTCAAGGCTTCATTTTATTTTTTTGTTTTGCTTCTCTTTTAGTGGAACAAACACTTCACACACATTCTCCTCTTTTTACGAATTTTGAAGTGAACTGCACCATATTGCCAGCTGCAGGCGATATGTGTACAGCAGAGCTCAGACTTTTTCGTTATTCATGACTGAAAGTTTATGCCCATAGAAGAACTAACCCCTGAAAAGTAAAATTATCTGCTTTCATGATCTTGACTATTATGGATACCTCATGCTAAAGCTTTTGACTCAAAATTTCTATTTCTAATTCTCTTGGATTCTGGAAATGATTCACCCGCCTTGCATTCTTGATTGTTGAGTATACTCATACACATATTTGAGTTAGAAATTAAAATTATATCATAATAATATATCTTTTCTCATATTACATATTAAATCTGCTCATCAATTCTTTTTATTTATTTATTTGAAAGGGGGAAGCAGAGGGAGATCCTCCATATGTGGGATCATTTCACAAATACAACAGCTAGGCCTGGGGACGTGATTACCCTTTTAACATGTCAAGGATTCATTTTCAGGAGACACTTTTGGTGCAGCAGTTAAGCTGCTGCTCGGAATACCTGCATCCTATGTTGGAGTGCCTTTGTCCAAGTTCCAGGTATGATTCTAATAAAAAAATTATTTATATGCAAGACAAGTACAAACATGAAAGAGAGGGAGAGAAAGAGAGGGAGAGGATGAGGGAAAGGGATAGGGAGAGGGAGAGAGAAAAATATTCCATTTGCTGTCTGATTTTTAAAAAAGAAAATAATCCATTACTTCTTTCTCACTTGCACAAAATTTGCCATAGACACTCCCTGCATATGGATTATGGGCATTATTATTACGAATTTGTTACGTTTTCTCTGTCTCTGTACTTCCCCATACTAGTTCATACTTCTGTGAAGCTGTTCAGCCAGTGATTTCATCACATCACTCCCATATTTAGAAATCTCTACGAGATGCAGTAAAATCTCCTTGTACAGCAATAAATCCTGGCCCATGAGAATATACTTATTATGTATTTATGATATTTGAATTTTGGTGGAGATTGTTTTATGGGCTTACCAGTGCCCTTCAATACATTAAACATTACTCCCCCATCTTGCTGGAAAAGCTAAGCCCTAATTTTGAATCAAGATGTGAGTGAGAAAAGGAAGTAAGCATGGAATCTGTTTAGATTCACAAATTAATTAAGAGGGAACTAAAAGATAGGTGATAGATAGATAGATAGATAGAAGACAGAGACATACGGATACATTGATATATACTGTATCCTTGAAAATCTATACTCAAAATGGCTTACAACAAATCAATAGCATGCTTTGAAAAGGCACCAGAGAGGTAAAAGAAACAAGTTTGAAAGAAAAGGCATCTTTGACAGTGGGAAAAAAGAATATGTGTTTAAATGAGGATAGAGTGGAGGGAAAAATAAATCAAAGTAAGAAAAACAAGAAAACATTAAATTGGCAATATGGGTTCATTTTGGCTCAGGGTAAGATTTAATAGTTTGTAAACTTCTGAAATGTAGCAAAGTCATAAGAAAAACATCACATTTGGTATATTCTATTAAGATTTTTTTAAATAGTAAATTGAATCACCTACAATTTCCTAAAATCTATATATTTTATTATATCATTGTGTTTTAAAATAGGTCTTCTTATTTTGTTCAAGAATAAAATTTAGTCTGCTCTCTCTGTTTTGTGTGTGTGTGTGTGTGTGTGTGCCTACATTTAACATAATACTTTGAACACAATAGAGCAGGAGGTTCCATACTACATTTGTTGGCCAGTAATATATCTGCTTCTCAAGTTAATACAGTGCTTGATGTTTGCTTCTGCAACTTCCCCATTCGCAAAGGTCTAATATCAAGAGTGATGTGGTATGTGAGGATTACTGTCTTAAACTGCCCTGCCAATATACTATATATTCATTGTCACTGTATCTTTCAAGGAATGGGTATGTCATTTCCAAGTATTTATTTTTATTTTTTAAAGATTCATTTATTATTTACTTGAAAATCAGAGGGGAGAGAGAGAGAGAGAGAGAGGAGAGACAGAGACAAGAACAGAGATTGTCCATCCACTGGTTCACTCCCCAGCTGGCTACAACAGCCGGGTCTGGGCCAGGTGGAAGCCGGGATCCCAGAACTTCTTCCAGGTCTCTCACAAGGGTGCAGGGTCCCAAGCACTTGGGGGCACTCTTGTGCTGCTTTTCCTAGGCATATTAGCAGGGAGCTGGATTGGGATTGGAGCAGACCAGACTTGAACTGGTGCAGCAGCTTTATCGGCTATGCCACAACACTGGTCTCCATTTCCAAATATTGAGATGCAATATTGACAATGGAATGGAGATAGACATATGTACAGATGAAGCCAGGAAACTGTGATGTGAGTTCAACTTACACGTGGAATATTCTGAATAGATGGTTGAAAACAGGGAAACTACTGTCATTTTCTCAATATTAAACATTGATTCTATTTCAGAGTCATCCTGAAAGAAAATCTCTTACAAAGGGAAAGCATCAGCCAGGCACTAACCATCTCTTTTCACCCCTACCCCTCCTCCCATGTCGCAGGCTTTTTTTTTTTTTTTTTTTTTGTGCATATGCATGTTTTAGTTAAATCACTGACAAGGAAACTACCAGCCTTATGTTTCCACTAATGTTAGGAACAGCACATAGAATTTGTAATGTTAAGCATAACAGCTGATCATACTATAGAGGAGTGGAAAAGGACAAAAATGATGCCATTAACCATGCAAATGTGTGCCACATCTGTACTAAACTGTCATTTGCATGAATACAACTAAGGCAAGCAGGATTACTGTCATTAGAGCAGTGCTGTTTGCACTGCTATATTGTACTTAAGGTTGTGTGGGTGTTTCCATTTATAATGCCCCCCTTCTTTTTTAGGGGTTTATAATTTGGTTGTAATAATCTGCTTTTGGATGAAACATTACCACAAGTTCACAGAGAGGGAGCAATTTTTAATTACAAAATTGGATTCAAATTGGCACAGCTATATTCTATATTCTTTTTGGAGACAGCCTTAAAGAGCCTTCACAAAAATGATGTCCTTCTTTAAAAAAACAAAAACAAAAACACAGTACTTGAACATGCAAAAATGTGTTTTTTTAAGTTTAAGATAAAAAAAAATGGCTTTATTAAGGCACTGAGTGTTGATTTTGTATGGTCACCTGTAAGGAGACTGATCTATATAATTTGTCAATTTTAGTTCTTGACAAACTACTTTGAAAAGTGATTTCACTGAATATTTTATTTATGGTTTTATCCTATATGCTTTCTGTAAGCTACACATTGCATATTAATTACAGGGTCATCTTTGACTAACAAGATACAAAGTGGTGCATACATATTAGAGAAGAATTTAAAATCAGTTTTTACTTCTTGTGGATAAATGACAAATTACTTCAAGAATCAGATGGGTTGGCAAACAGCCTCCATACTATAATAGGATTTTTTTACAGATCAAAGATGCAATTATGATTCATAATCTTGAATAGAATAATTGGTATATTGATTACATGGACATTGGTTGGCAAGAAATGTGGACTGTACATAATTTTTTAAAAGATTTGTGTTATTTATTTGAAAGTCAGCATTACGCAAAGAGAGAGAGAGGAAGAGAGAGAGACCTTCCATCAGCTGATTCACTCCCCTAAATGGTCACAACAGCCAGGGATGGGCAAGGGTAAAGCCAGGAGCCAGGAACTTCTTTCAGGTTTTCCACCTAGGTGGCTGGGCCCAGGCACTTGTGCCATCTTCTGCTGCTTTCTCAGGCACATTAGCAAGGAGCTGGGTCGTAAGTGGAGCAGCCAGGAATTGGGATGTGGGATGCCTGCTTTAAAGGTGGCAGCTTACCCTGTTATGCCACAATGCCAGCCCCTGTGTATATGCTTTGAACACTTTCAGAAATCATTTCTTCCAGAAAGGAAAATAATAAATCTATCTACGTACCCATCCATCTACGCATGCATCCATCATTTATCTATCCAGTCATACATCCATAAATCATCTATCTATCCACCCATCTATCATCTATGCACTTGTGTCTTTGTTATGTAGTAATTACAAAAACATAGCTTAAGCTAATGCTTAAGAATTATTGGTGGTTGTATCTATTATGATTGTTTCCAGAGAGTTCTTGGGAAAATATAGCAATTGGTAGACAAAGTCATACTGCTGGCAATCAGAATTTCCCTTTTATAGTTGTATAATGCATATGTGCCTCAAATACATTTGTAGATGGTTCAGTTAGGGTTCTGTCAGCAAACAGACTACACCATCACAGGGGAATTTGAAGAAGATTTACTAAAAGTACACTTTTAATGGCATTAGTGAAATTGAGAGAGGTTTCAAGAAATTGTGTAGCTTCTCAGGGTTAGTAACAGTAATCTTTAATAACACACCTAAAAATAGACAGTTGTGGAAAATTGGAGAGAGTTTTTAAGATGTTCCAGTTTGTGGGAGTTTTTATCTTCGATCAAAAACAAAAACACATCTATTCCAAGGCAGTCTATCAGAGAAGGAAGAAATGAACCACACACTCGCCCCTCAACATTCTCACTTTCTTTGATTATTGCAGTAATCATCATTGGCCATTGGAGGGACAGAAGAAGGCAACCAGCACTGTGAGTAACAACAAAAAATTCTGAATTTATATATTTGCACATATTTTATTTAACAATGACTGAAAGGACTTCTGGTTCTCTTTTGAAATGCCTGCCACAGCTGTGGTTGGACCAAGTTAAAGACGGGAGCCCAGAACACAATCCAGGTCTCCCACATGGGTGGCTGAGACTTGAGTGCTTGAGTCATCACCTGCTTCTATTCAGGGTCTGTGCTAGCAGGAAGCTAGTTAGGAAAAAGTCTTACAGAGCAAGTACATGCTAATGCGGGCCAAATAGTGGCTCCATGTCCTTAGGCAAAGCCTGGGCTTTCCTGCATGCAAGGAGTTATCTCTGTGCTATAGGAGGCGTAGAGGACACAGAAGTTCAAGGAATGTGTCACATGGGAGCAATATTACTAAAGGAAATAAAGTGATATCTTCTAGGAGGAGACCTTAAATATTAGGATATGAAATTTGTTTCTTAGTGAATGGAAAAGGAGTGCATTTCAAAATGAAGAAGTAACCCCGGCTTCTGCAGGTCATTAGGACGAGCTGGGAGCAGTACTGGGATTACTACCAACTCATAGGAAATGATATCAGTACACGGATTTTCTAGAGGACAAGGATTAAAGTAGACAGGATGTCTAGCTCTCTGCTGTGGCCCGGCAGTGCAGTGGAGGAAGGCCCAAGTGCTTGGGCCCTGCACCCCATGGGAAACCAGTAGAAGCATGTGGCTCCTGGCTTTGAATCAGCACGGTGCGCCGGCTGCAGCGTGCTGGCCTCAGTGGCCATTGGGGGGGTGAACCAACGGAAAGGAAGGACCTTTCTCTCTGTCTCTCTCCCTCACTGTCCACTCTGCCTGTCAAAAATAAAAATAAAAAAAGTAGACAGGAGACAATGAAATGGAAAAGAAAAAACCCAACATGAGAGACTTCACAATGTGATCTCTGACTTCTGTGTATTTCACTACCATATTTAAATTTGAAATAGCATTCTTAGAACAACTTAAAAGAAAAAAGAGAAGCATTTAGATTATCGGGTGTATCATTGTCATGTATCATGTTCTCCTGAATATAAGTTTCTTCCCAATATGCTTTTACAAAACCAAGGGAGGCCGACTGCTTTCTCCTCTGCCTCCCTGCAGTTCCAACAAGTATCATTATCTCTAATCCCAGCCTTACTGGTCCTGCTGAGCTTCCAATCGCTATTAAAGACAGCTTGTTGCAGTATTAGCTGAAGCCCCTAGTCCAGAGGCAGCCTGGGGATATTTTGGCATATTTTAAGTCACACTTTTTTGAATGATTTGTTGAAATGTATCTAAGCTATTTTTGGTCTAAAAATCTTACTCATCTTACCTGACTCGGAATGCATTGATAGAAATTTGCATGGCATTCTTATTCAGGGATTCATACTGGACAGATGAAGGAAATATACTTACTGTGTTTGTTTAAATGGCTTTTATGGAATTAGCATCTATTAATGTCATAATACCATAATCATACTAATAAAGAAATCAGTAGCACTGATAATATTTATAACTTCTCAGTTAAGTCAAAAAGGAAGACATTGCTGGAAATGAGATGATAAGGTATGATCCTTTTCAAGGTGCGTATAAACACAAATTTATTAGTTTAATGCTTAAGGCTAAATCCTCTTCCCTTTTGTTCTTTTTCTATCATATAAAAAGTCTACTTGTAGTGATACAAAAGCAGGGTGCCTGGATTAGGAAGTTCAGATTTTAAGTTTGCTTGACTCTGAAAGAGCTGGAAAGTGGCCCCAAGAACAAGTCTCTCTGAGACCCGCTGGTTCTCCATAGACATTGCTAAGTCTAGCAACCGGATTTACTGTATTTAGTTTTTTCCCCGGTTATTATTATGATTCCTTAACTCAGATTCAAGTGTGCACTCATCAATAATAGGGGGGAATTCACAAAGTAACATTTTCAAAATGTGAATGGTAGAACTATATACTGCACATTGCAGGAATTGTTATGTTGTATAATGACAACATTCAAAGATGGAGGTTTTGTCTTCATGGAACCAAGCAATGAAGCAAAAGATTGTGCACACACATCCTCCTGCACACACGCTCACACACTCAAATCCACATCAGTCTGTAGACCTATTCCAAACATCTGGATCTTTTACATTGTGGAGACCCTAACATCCAGATGTTTCCACCAAGTTTGAGTGGTAAGCACATTTTCAATATGTCCTTGAGACTCTCAGTGTTATTAATGCCAAAGAATGAAACATGGATGGTGTGTGTGTGTGTGTGTGTGTGTTTGCTGAGAAAAAGCAGAATTAAATGAAATTAAACACTTTCTTCTTCTGCACAACAAAGCACAGTGTATTCTGCACCCTTGCTGTAAACACCTGAAGTCAATCCATTTCTTTAGGTAATTGTGATCTTGACTTTGGTCTGACTTACAGGCATGACATATGGTGACTAGATGTACATGGACAGTGAATGTTCATTGCACACCTATTTCTTTCTGTAATCGAGTGTGTGTGTTCCTAGTGTCTGTGGCTTACATTGTACTTCATCTCATTTAAATTTTTACTCTGGAACATGTGTCAGCACAGCCTGCCCTTTCCTTTATCACTGTTCTCCTCTTGGAAACAGGTGGGGATAATCCCTTCCGTGAGCCACAGGACTGCTTGGGTCACCAAAGAAGTCTGCTTCCCTTTCTTGTCAGTTCCAGTTACGGTAGAATGAACAGCTTTTAAAAATGCATGACTTCATGTGGTAAAATGTGTCAAAAGTGGTTTAAAATAATACAATCCTAAGAACCATAGGGGGTGGGAGGGAACAGTAAAAGGAATGACTGGTATTTTCCTCTCCTCGATCCCATATTTATAGCCAGTGCCAAACAGGCACCCCAGGAACACATGTGAGAGGCAGTCATTTTCTCCAAATAAGTTTTTCCCAAATTACTGCATTTACCACTTGTATACTTGTTAATTATCTCAATATGGATTGCTAGTGTGCTTATCTCTAAATGTCCATGTGCTTTGATACAGAGACAATTCATGCTTTAATCATACGATGAGGAAGGAAACTAGTATGTGTAGCTATGAGATGCTAGGGGAACACTCTAGGAAGAGGACATCGGAAATCACCTTTGGGAAAGCACTTGCAAGTTTTAAGACAATGCTACTCTTTTTTTTTTTTTTAAAGATTTTATTTATTTTATTTGAGAGGAAGAGTTACGGATGGTGAGAGGCTGAGACAGAGAGAAAGGTCTTCCATCTGCTGGTTCACTCCCCAAATGGCCGCAACGGCCGGAGCTGCACCGATCCAAAGCCAGGAGCCAGGTTCTTCTTCCTGGTCTCCTACATGGGTGCAGGGGCCCAAGGACTTGGACCATTTTCTACTGCTTTCCCAGGCCATAGCAGAAAACTGGATTGGAAGAGGGGCAGCTGGGACTAGAACCAGTGCCCATATGGGGTGCTAGTGCCGCAGGCAGAGGATTAACCTACTGTGCCATGACACTGGCCCCAACAATCCTACTTTTAACCTAAAATTAAAAAGGTGTACAGAACAGTCCTGCACAACTAATGCATTTTATAACTATGCTGATGTGTTTTCAAAGTCATGTAAATACACAATTTACTAGGATGTCCTGAATTCTAAAATTTTAAGTCAAATTATTACATGGTTGAAATAGTTTCCATTTTCTAGTCTATGATTGAATTATTGTATATATCATATATCTAATTATGAGGAAATATCCTTTTGTATTCGAAGGAACTCATTATTTGGGCCACCAACCCTTTTATTGTAAAAGTACTCCTTTAATTTTTTAGTTGGAAAATCACGCTCTATATCCTACATTGTATTGATGGATGATATCAAATTCAGCAGTAGATAAAGCTGATTTTTCTCATGAAAATTGAGTAAACTGGTGTGAAGTAGCAAATCTATATCACCCGAAGTCCTTAGCATGTCAATGTAGCTTTTGTTCACAAACTAGTACACTGCAGTTTTGCAGGTGTACATTTGGAAGGCACTTTTAAAAACACAGCACATCATTTAATTCCTGAAAAATGTGTGGTATGTTAGCCTGAGAATTTCAAAGTACAAATTATATTTCATTCTAGAAATTCATGAGAGCCTAAATTTAAATAGATTGTCATCATTTTCTCAGCCTAAGAGCACTGAAGGAACTAAATATATTTGAAGCCATTTTTCCTTGTAAATTCAGGCCCATAATAGCTGTTGAGGATAAGTAAACAGTTGGCAAGGAACTCCCTCTTGTGGTCAAACATTCTTAATTAGAAAAAGAAGTTTGTACTCAACTGATGGTCTGGATTATTAAAACATGGGTCACTTGTAACCATTAAGATTAACAATACTGATATAAGTGGCTTTACTGAAGCACTTCATTGCATATTAGAGTTGAATACTGGAACATACGCTCTTAATTTTTCCTAAGACAGGGCTTTGCATGCTGTCCAGGATAAGGCCACTTTGGATAACAATTTTAAAGGTTTCATGTTACCTTTGAAATCACTATGGCATTCTTTTAAAATTATATGTGCACATGAACACACAGATGACAGACACACAGAGTGTAAGCCATATATGAATGGAGTACTGTAAGAAGGTCACATCCCTCTCAGTACTTTGGTTTCATGTACTTTTTAAAACTGCAGTTCTGTTAAATATTTCTCTAAGCAGCAGGAGGAACAGTTCGCATATGCTGCTAACTGCTGCCCCTCTTAGGTTACAGGAGGCAACAGAGTCCATTGTGATAGGCAATAAGTGCCCGGCATACAATCAGAAATGTCCCAAGCACTTACTACGAATGAGACAAATTATCCGAAGACTTATAATGAAGCCAACAAATTGTAATTTTTTTCTGCTAATCATTAGCTTTAAACGGTGCCTCCAACCACTTCACAAGGTTGTTGACAGACAGTATCTATCCCAAACAGAGTATATAATTCATTTCCACAATGGCAAATTCAAACTTGATGCCAAGAGGCCCAGGATTTAACTGATGCCCCTGACAGCACATCAAAGGTTGGGAGAAGGCCCCGCACTCAGATCAGGACACCGACGATTTTTAAAATGTACTTTCTTTGAGTGAAGTTGAACATTTTTTTCATTTGATGATCATTCATAATCCTTGCCAATTTTCCTGCAGGACTATGATCTTTTAATTTTATTTGTTGAACTATTTAGTAGAGCCATTAAGCCTTTAACTATAATGTAATTTAAAATTATGTTGTATAAAATAATAAAACAAATGTAAATGGTATAAACTGAACATTCTTCTGTGAATGAGCTTCAATATGACCAAAAGAAGTCCACAAAGTTAGAGCCATTATTTAAGGAAAATGGGGACAGGGAGGAGGAGACTCTGCTCATGTAAGTTCTAGTTTGGGTGAGGAATGTCACATGTGGAGAGCTATTTCTCTACATGTACTGGTCCCAATAAATTTGTCTGCCCAAAGTTAGACAGTCTATTACTCAGCAGTCAAATGATGCACTTAAGCTTGCTTTACAAAAGCTAGGGGAGATTATACATGAGAGGAGAAAGCTGTAGCCTTTCAACATTGGACCATACGTGCCAGTTGCTCTTAGTGTTAGCTTTTGTTGACTGTGATGTTTTCCTGTATCCTAATTGTTTTCCTTATCTTTTAATGATACAAGACTAGGAATAGTCTATATAGAAAAATGAGAAGAAGCATATACATTTTAAAATATAATAAGAATTTGTGCTTTCCAAAATATGGGTAACTTTGTACCAGTTTTAACAGCAGCATTATTTCACAGATATTGACTTTTTTTATGTTCAGAAACAGGTATTTTGTTCACTTGTTTGTTTTAATCTTATTTTATCAACATGTGCACTTTCTATTGCATGGATCAATTGTAATATACAAGTATTTGTCTAAACCACCATACATTTAAATGTATTAAATAAATACATTTAAATATCTTTCTACCTTTTTAAATATTAAAATCAAAAAATCCAATAGTTGTAGATTTATGTAAACAACTAATTACTTAGTAATCTAATGTCTTCAAAGTATTAATTGTAAGTATCACAACACTTTTATTAGTGTATTGTTAGTTTTATCTTAAGATGGTGTTTATTTTAATGATATAATAAATACGGTTAATTGTCTCATTTTCAAAATAAGGGTTTTTAGGAACATAATCCATAGGTTTTTTCCAAAAGAAAAAAAAGTCTCTTATAAGTTGAAAGACATCAATAATTCCTGAGCTCAAACTCAATTTTTGTGAATAAAATAATATTAATGGTCAATAATCGTATAACTCAGTTTATCATCACTATCTGCATATTGTTACTGTAAATTTTGTGCTTTTTCATAACATCAAGACCTCAAAATACTTCAGAAATTAAAAGGCTGTCTTCAAAATGCTAAATGTATTAATTTGGCTGTTTTTAAAAATAACTATTCTTTTGCAATAGGCTTTCCTGCAATGTATTTCTTAGAAAGATAACTTATTTCATTAGAAAATAATAAATTAATAAATATCTATGTATAAATTTTGTCCATATTTCAGCCACCTTTCTCTCTCTCTCTCTCTCTCTATATATATATATATATATGAGTCAATTCATTGCAGAATCAACAATTATTTTTGTATTACTCAGAAAGAAAAATCACAATTATAAAATATCAATGATTATAGATAGGCTTTCCTTTTACAGTGGTCAAAATTTTAAAATCAGTGTTGGGGCAGGTGTTATGGTGTAGCAGGTTAAGCCAATAGCTCTGACACCAGCATCCCCTATGGGCCCAGTTCAAGCCCTGGGTGCTCCACTTCCCATCTATCTCAATGCAAATGTTCCTGGGAAAGCAGCAGAGGATGGCCTAAGTGCTGGGGCCCCTGCACCCATCTGGGAGACCTGAAAGAAACTTTGGACTCCTGGCTTCAACCTGGTCCAACCCCACTCCTTGTGGCTATTTGAGGAATGAAACAGCTGATAGAAGATCATTCTGAATTAAAAGTAATTATATATATCAATAATGATATAGAAATGCATATACAGATCATAGAACATGAACTTGTTTTAATGACTTTAATTAATATTTTAAACTTTAATGTATTTTTCATGTGTCTATTGGCTATTTGTATTTCCTCTTTTGAAAAATGTCTATTTAGGTCTTTGGCCCATCTCTTAAGTAGGTTGTTTGTTTTTTTTCTGTGGAGTTTCTTGAACTCTTTGTAGATTCTGGTTATTAATCCTTTATTGGTTGCATAATGTGCAAATATTTTTCCCACTCTGTTGGTTGCCTCTTCACTTTTCTGATTGATTCTTTTGAAGTACAGAAACTTCTCAATTTGATGCAATCCCAATTGTTAATTTTGGCTTTGACTGCCTGTGCCTCTGGGGTCTTTACAAAGAAGTCTTTGCCTGTGCCTATATCTTGCAGGGTGTTCTCTTTGTTCTCTGATGTTCTCTAATAATTTGATGGTGTCGAGCCATAGATTTAGATCTTTATTCCATGTTGACTGGATTTTTGTGTGAGGTGTAAGGTATGGGTCTTGCTTCATGATTCTGCATGTGGAAATCCTTGTTTCCAGTACCATTTGTTGAATAGACTGTCCTTGCTCCAGGAATTAGTTTTAGATCCTTGATCAAATATAAGTTGGCTGTAGATGTTTGGGTTGATTTCTGTTGTTTCTATTCTGTTCCATTGGTCTATCCATCTGTTTCTGTACCAGTACCATGCTGTTTTGATTACAACTGCCCTGTAGTATGTCCTGAAATCTGGTATTGTGATGCCTCCGGCTTTGCTTTTGGTGTACAAGATTGCTTTAGCTATTTGAGGTCTCCTGTGCCTCCATATGAATTTCAGCATCATTTTTTCCAGAACTGAGAACAATGTCTTTGGGATTTTGATTGGTATCACATTGAATCTATAAATTGCTTTGGGAGAGTGGACATTTTGATGATATTGATTCTTCCAATCCATGAGCATGGAAGATTTTTCCATTTTTTGATATCCTCTTCTATTTCTTTAAGATTTTGTAATTCTCATCATGGAGATCTTTGACATCCTTGGTTAAGTTTATTCCAAGGTTTTTGATTGGTTCTGTGGCTATTGTGAATGGGATTGATCTTAGCAGTTCTTTGTCAGCATGGCATTGCCTGTGTATACAAAGGCTGTTGATTTTTGTGCATTGATTTTATATCCTGCTACTTTGCCAAACTCTTCTATGAGTTCCAATAGTCTCTTAGTAGTGTTCTTTGGATCCCCTAAATAAAGAATCATATCATCTGCAAAGAGGGGTAGCTTGACTTCTTCCTTCCCAATTTGTACCCCTTTAATTTCTTTTTCTTGCCTAATGGCTCTGGCTAAAACTTCCAGTACTATATTGGATAGCAATGGTGAGAGTGGGCACCCCTGTCTGATACCAGATCTCAGCGGTAATACTTCTAACTTTTTCCCCAATTCAATAGGATGCTGGCCATGGGTTTTTTATAAATTGCTTTGATTGTATTGAGGGATGTTCCTTCCAAACCCAGTTTGCTTAGAGTTTTCATCACGAAAGGGTGTTGTATTTTATCAAATGCTTTCTCGGCATCTATTGAGATAATCACATGGTTTTTCTTCTGCAGTCTGTTAATGTGGTGTATCACATTGATTGATTTGCAGACATTGAACGATCCCTGCATACCAGGGATAAATCCCACTTGGTCTTGGTGGATGATCTTTCTGATGTGTTGTTACATTCTATTGGCCAGAATTTTATTGATGATTTTTGCATCTAGGTTCATCAGGGAAATTGGTCTGTAATTCTCTTTCTCTGCTGCATCATTTTCAGGTTTAGGAATTAAAGTGATGCCAGCTTCATAGAAAGAATTTGGGAAGACTCCCTCTTTTTTGATTGTTCCGAATTGTTTGAGAAAAATTGGAGTTAGTTCTTTAAATGTCTGATAGAATTCAGCAGTGAATCCATTTGGTCCTGGGCTTTTCTTTGTTGGGAGGGCCTTTATTACTGTTTCAATTTCTGTTTCAGTTATGGGTCTATTTAGGTTTCCTATGTCTTCATGGTTCAATTTATGTAGGTTGTATGTGTCCAGGAATCTATCCATTTCTGATAGATTTCCCTGTTTGCTGGCATACAAGTCCTTGTATTAATTTCTGATGATTCTTTTTATTTCTATGGTGTCTGTTGTTACATTCCCTTTTTCATCTCTGATTTTATTGATTTGGATCTTTTCTTTTTTTAGTTATTTGGGCCAATGGGGTGTCAATTTTGTTAATTTTTTCAAAACACCAGCTCTTTGTTTTGCTGATCTTTTGTAATTTTTTAGATATAATTCTATTGATTTCTTCTCTAATTTTAATTATTTCTCTTCTACTAGTTTCGGGTCTGGTTTGCTGCAGTTTTTCTAGGTCCTTGAGATGCATTGATAGCTCATTTATTTGGTGCCTTTCAAATTTCTTGATGTAGGCACCTATTGCTATAAACTTTCCTCTCAACACTGCTTTTGCCATATCCCATAAGTTTTGATATGTTGTGTTGTTATCCTCATTTACTTCCAGAAAGTTTTGTATTTCTCTTTTGATTTATTCTATGACCCACTGTTCATTCAGGAGCATGTTGTTCAGCCTCCATGTGTTGCATATGATCTAGGGATTCCTGAGTTACTAATTTTCAGCTTGATTCCACTGTGCTCTGAGAAGATGCATGGTATGATTTTGATTCTTTTGAATTTGCTGAGACTTGCTTTATGGCCTAGTATGTTGTCAGTTCTAGAGTAGGTTCCATGTGCTGCTGAGAAGAATGTGTATTCTTTAAGTGTAGGATGAAAAGTTCTGTAGATATCTGTTAGATCCATTTGGGCTATATTGTCGATTAAATCTGCTGTTTCCTTGTTGATCTTCTGTCTGGTTGATCTGTCTATTGCTGAAAGTGGAGTATTGAAGTCCCCCAGTATTGGAGTCTAGGTCTCCGTTTAAGTTCCATAACATATCTTTTAAGTAACCCAGTGCCCTGTAATTAGGTGCATATATGTTTATAATAGTTACATATTCCTGTTGAATTGATCCCTTAATCATTATATAGTGTCCCTCTTTGTCTCTCTTAAAAGTTGTTGTGTTAAAGTTTATTTTGTCTGATATTAATATGGCTGCCAACAGTTTTTGTTGGCATGGAATATCTTTTTCCAAACTTTCACTTTCAGTCTGCATGCATCTTTGTTGGAAAGGTTTGTTTCTTCTGAATAGCAAATAGTTGGGTTTTGTTTTTTAATCCGTTCAGCCTGTCTGTGTCTTTTAATTGGATTGTTGAGGCCATTTACATTCAATGTGACTATTGTTAAGTAGTGACTTTGCCCTGCCATTTTTCCAAAGGTATTTCTAATATATGCTTTTAACTTCCTGTAATATTTTACTGAGAGATTTTCTTCCTTTACCTTCTTTCGTATTGATGACTGTGTTTCTGTGTTTCTGTGTGTAACACATCTCTAAACATCTTTTGTAGGGCTGGATGAGTGGTGACAGTGACAAATTCTTTCAATTTCTATTTGCTATGAAAAGTCTTTATTTCACCTTCATTCACAAATGAGAGCTTTGCAGGATATATAACTGGGCTGGCAGATTTTTCTCTCTTAGTACCTGGCCTATATCTCACCATTCCCTCCTAGCCTGTAGGGTTTTTTTTTTTTTTTTTTTCAGGCAGAGTGGACAGTGAGAGAGAGAGACAGAGAGAAAGGTCTTCCTTTTGCCGTTGGTTCACCCTCCAATGGCCACTGCGGCCGGCATGCTGTGGCCAGCACACCGCGCCGATCCAATGTCAGGAGCCAGGTACTTATCCTGGTCTCCCATGGGGTGCAGGGCCCAAGTAATTGGGCCATCCTCCACTGCACTCCCTGGCTATAGCAGAGAGCTGGCCTGGAAGAGG
The DNA here is from genome assembly GCF_964237555.1 of Oryctolagus cuniculus. NCBI lineage: Eukaryota > Metazoa > Chordata > Mammalia > Lagomorpha > Leporidae > Oryctolagus > Oryctolagus cuniculus. Next base: position 14,959,482 of record NC_091445.1, on the reverse strand, counting down.
GGCAACCGGGACAGAATCCGATGCCCCGACTGGGACTAGAACCCGGTGTGCCGGCACCGCAAGGCGGAGGATTAGCCTAGTGAGCCGTGGCACCGGCACCTGTAGGGATTTTGATGAGTCTGCTGTGAGTCTAATTGGAGATCCTCTAAGAGTAATATGATGTTTCTCTATTGCACATTTTAGAATCTTTTGTTTATGTTTCACTGTGGTGAGTTTGATTACAATGTGTCAGGGTGAGGATCTCTTTTGGTCATGTTTATAGGGGGTTCTATGAGCTTCCTGTACTTGGATGTCTCTGTCCTCCAAACCCGGGAAGTTTTCTGCTATTATCTCACTAAAAAGGCCTTCTAATCCTTTCTCTATCTCCATGCCTTCAGGAACTCCTAGAACCCGAATGATGTTTTTTTTTTTTTTGTTTTTTTTTTTTTTTTTTTAATAGTATCCTGTAGATTCTCAATAATATTTTTTAGATTTCTAATTTCCTCTTCTTGTCTTTGGTTTGACTGTAAACTTTCCTGTTCTCTGTCTTCTAAGTCCGATATACTCTCTTCTGCTTCACTGATTCTGTTTTTAAGGTTCTCAAATGCGTTTGTCATTTGATCTATTGAATTCTTCATTTCATTTTGATTTCTCTTCAATATCTCAATTTCATGTTCTACTAGATTTCTCATTTCATTTTGATTCCTCCTTAATATTTCATTTACACAAGAGAGATTTTCTGTCTTGTGTTGTATTGGATATCTGTAGTTCATGCATTTATTTTTGATAACTTCTAAGTGTTCTTATAATTTTTTTGAATTCCATATCTTGCATTTCTTCTATCTCATCATCTTCATAATCTTGTATTGGGGTGTCATGTTCATTTGGGGGCATCATGATGTCTTTCTTGTTCTTGTTTCCTGGTTTTTGTCTTTGTTGTTTGGCATTGTAGAGATATTCTTTGTAGTCTTTGGTTTCTTCTTTTTTTTTTTTTTTTCCACTGTGGTGGCTTTTCTCATTATACTATGATTCTAGATTAAGTGGACTATGTGCTTTTGGTGAATCTCTAGAGGCTTGTGGTGGGTGTGGCCAGAGAGCCCTATTCAGTTCTTTGGAGTTAAGGGTGTGCCAATGGTGACACACCTAGGTTTGGCATGCTAAATCTTCTCTCTCTCTCTCTCTCTCTCTCTCTCTCTCTTTTATTCAGAAGGGAAGTAATTCCACTCAGCTGAGGTCTTCTCCTTGATGGTGACCAGTGCCTGAGCGCCGGCCACAGTGGGTTTAATATTCATCTGCTCTGTCCCAAGGACCACACAAAGGATCTGTTCAGTCCTCAGTGTAAGCTGATTCCCCTGCAATGTTTCTCACCAGGTAACTAAGTCTGCCCGAGTTTGTGGTGTGTCCCACCGAGACTACTCATATCTCAGTCACACTGTGAGTTCTCCCACACAACCTCAGTATTTTTTTTTTCACAGTCCCGGTTCATAATCTCCACACATTTACTAGGTCTTAGTCTCCTGTTATTACTCCCAACCAGAATCAGGTTTTTCTGCTTGGCTGAGGGTGGGTATGGCCCGAGCTGGAGCAGCTGTTACGTATGTCCAAAATGGCACCTGCTGTATTGTCTTGCATGCCTTTGTAAGATGATTAGAGATAGAGAATCGTGTCTGTACTGTTCCTTTAATTTTTTTTCTCTCCTCTAGTTAGGTTGGTGTACTTTCCCCCATGGGGCTTTGAGCCTCATTCCCTCTAGGTTCTTCCTGCCGCGTGTCCACCAGTGTCTTGGGCTCCTGTGGTTTCGACTCACCTCTCTTTCCAGTGCTGATGCAGAGGAGAAGACTCTCGGCAGCTGGGTTCCTGAGCCGTGAGCGCCCGTGTGCTCCATGTAGATCCACCGTGTCCCTCTAATTCTGGAAGAGTTTCCTCGGCAGTTTTTTCCCTAACTTTTCCCTGAGACTTCACTATCTCCACTTTTATTAAACAGTCTTTTCTTGGACTATCAGTGAGCTCCCTCCCTATTCTACCATCTTGGAGCCCCACCTCCAAAACTCTTTTAAACTAGTTTTTTTTAAATCTTTGAAAGGCAGTGTGACAGAGAGAGAGAGAGAAAGGGAGACAGATATTTTCTTTTCTTTTTTTAAAGATTTATTTATTTATTTGAAAGTCAGAGTTACAAAGAGAGAGGAGGAGAGGCAGAGAAAGAGAGAGAGAGGTCTTCCTTCCATCTGCTGGTTCACCCCTCAATGGCCACAATGACCAGAGCTGCGCAGATTCGAAGCCAGGAGCCAGGAGCTTCTTCCAAGTCTCCGAAGTGGGTGCAGGGATCCAAGGACTTGGGCCATCCTCCACTGCTTTCTAGGTCATAGCAGAGAGCTGGATCAGAAGTGGAGCAGCTGGGACTTGATCCAGCGGACGCATCAGATGCTGGCATTGCAGGCAGCGACTTTACCCACTATGCCACAGCACTTGCCCTGAGACAGATATTTTCCATCTGCTAGTTCAGTCCCCAAATATCTGGCCAGGGCTGGGCTAGGCTGAATCAGGGTTCCTGGAATTCCATTAGGTTCTCCCACATGGATGCAGGGACCTAAGTGTTTGAATTATCATTTGCTGCCTTCCCAGGCACAATAGCAAGGAGCTAGATCAGAAGTGGAGTGGCTGGGATTCATTCATAACTCATATGGGATACTGGTGTAGCAGGCTACAGCTTAACCTATTGGACCACTATATGGACTCCTAGGGTTTTTTTTAAGATTTATTTATTTATTTGAAATAATATTTACTGAGAGAGAAGGAGAGAAAAAGAGATATTCCATCCATTAATTCACTCTCTAAAAGACCACAAAGGCCAGGACTGATGCCTCATGGAGAGAGCTGGAATTGGGAAAAGATCAGGCACTGGAACCAGACACTCCAATATGGGATGCTGATGTCCAAGCAATATCTCTACTGTAGTGCCAAATCCCAACCACATAGAACTTTGGAGTTAATAAAATTTACTAACTGATGGTTGCCATATATTTTCACTTCTGTGCCTATAGCAGACATTGCTGCCATATTTCATCCACTCTAAAATGTCATTAATCTTTAAATACAACATTATCTTATTGACAATGATTCTGTTTCATTAGACTGTGATGTTCCATTGATTACAAGGCACCCAAGAGAGGGAAAGTATCTACCAAGAATGTACGAAATATCATAATCAATTGTAACACCTGTTCCTACTAAGACTGAATGTAGCTTCAAAATATATTTCAATGCAGCATTCCTCACAGACACGCCGATGGAGGAAGTAATTGTAATATAGGAATAATTGCACATTGATAATTTCCTGGAAAGGCAGAGAAAAATCTGAAATCTTCTCATCAACACAGAGGCCCAAGTAACTGCTGTAAGACACATCCAGCATTTGTGGGTGCCACTTCGATACTGTATTTTTAATGAGTTTATTCAGAGAAAAACTTTCCACAAACACATATCTGTCTTTGGCTATCAACAACAATTAACCTAGAATTTATGTTGGAATAAAGGAAAGAGAGAGAGAGAAGGGGAGAGAGAGAGAGAGAGAAGAGGAAATTACATGAACCAAGTTTTATGTTTTAGGGATTTTGCATCACTATTTTCTGTGTATTTTTATTTGATATGCCTAGAAACCTGAGTTTTTTATCTGCTTCATTTTTACATATATGAAACTTAAGGGTTTCGTCATTGAATTATCCACAACTGCCCGGAAGAGTGCAATTTGTCAGAATTAATAGTCAAATTCTGATTCCAAATTCCATGCCTTCTCCACCACCCAAAATATGTGAAGTTCATCCTGCAGCAAGCGTGTTCCCCAGACCTGCTCAGCAAAGGAAGGCACACCTGTCCAGGATCAGAGCTGGAATCTTCTGCCATGTGTGCACATTAGATTTGTATTTGTTTTACCTGATATATGCTGATTAGTTGCCACTGTCTGGGCCCTTCCATACAGAAATGCTGCTGCACTCTGATTGCCACTTTATTTCAAGTTCCTGAAGTCCTCCTTCCTCTCTTTTGCTCTGGCTCAATGATCTTACACATGTATGAAACAAATATCCTATATTCCTGGCCTTGTCTCCCCAGTAAAACCACTCATTTTATTTATTGTAGTATCATGACATATTTTAAAGTGAAATATTTAAGGTAGACTATGAATAAAGCATTTTATTAAAAAAAATACTGAAATGTTCCACCTAATGTCATCTCACGTCGAAGTGGAGATGGTTTAGGATAAGGAGCAGTGGGGGAAAGGTTAGTTAACCAAAACATTTTGAAAAAAAAAAAAATGGCTGTACTTTAAGCAAATCACCTGACTTGTTCCTTCTAAGGATACATTTTGTTCTTTGTGGAACTTGCTACTTCATTTTAAGGCTTTTTATGTGAAGAATGTGTTGCTTCTGTTGCCTGAAACTACTGTCTAAATCTATTGTGATTTTTTTTTTTTTTTTTGGTGCAAACCATGACTCTCTTGGGTGTATTACTCTGGTTCAAAGTAGCCCCTCAATTGTAAATGATCGAATTGCTACATGGACCATTTATATACAGGTATTTCTTTTTGAAGCAGAAGTGAAATTTAGTGTTTTGCGCCTCACCAGGGACCCAACATGCTCCAATAGATAAGCCAGTAGCCTGAGGATGTCAAATCCTCAGACTTTCATTCTGCTCATGTGGTTAACTGTCTATTTTGAGCTGTATAGTTAAATCACATTAATTTGAATTTAGAGGCATTAAAAACACCAAAGGAAAGGATTCAAAAATTAACTAGTTCATATGCACTCAAAATGAGCAAGTATTTGTACCATTTTGTTGATTAAAAGAATCAGTGGAGAGGAGTGTATGTTTTTCAAGGATGTACAATGTCATGAGAAGAGAAAGAGAAATAAAACTTCCTTGTGTATTACAGGTTTCCATCGATGATTCATGGCTGTCTATGAATAACAAGACTAGTGACCAAGGATTCAACTTGTTGTCACAATTTCTGAAATATTGAATGGAAACTCCAGATAAGGCTACAAAGTGAAGTAAACTGCTAACATCCTCGGTTTTGATTGGAATTATATTGACTATCTTGACACTATGTTTCTTAACACTCAAAGGATTTATTAATGGTTAGATCAGATTTAATTTAAAAATAGGAAAAATAGCAAATCAACATGGGTTGATAGGCAAAGATGTTTTAAACTTCTCTGTCAAGGAAAACTAAGAGAAGGGATAATTCTGATACAAGGTGTGGCCTTCAGTTTCAGGTGTGTGGCAGTTGTTTAAACCAACAGGGAAGGGTGTCCAGATTGCGTATCAGTGCCTGGGACTGAGTTCTGCTTTGTTTCTGATCCAGCTTCTTCCGTACATGCCTGGGAGGTAAGGAGTGATGGCCTAAATATTTGGACCCTTGTAACTTACCCGGGAGACCCAAATGGGGTTCCTGGCTCCCGGCTTCTGCCTGGTCTAGACATGGCTATTGTGGACATTTGCCAAGTGAACTGTGGATGGTAGATCTGGCTCTTTATCTCTCCTCTTTCTGTCACTTTGCCTTAAAATTAGTAAATAAATATGTTGAAAGTTTGATCTTCAAGAATTCATAATATACCTTCTTTGTTGTTATATTGCTGAATAATTAAACTATTCAAAGTACAGAACTCTTGCAAAAAAGCTTCAATAAGTTCATAAGTTCATTATTTAAGGAACTAAATACTATGTAATTGGCATTTCAGTGTATAAATATCAGTTTCCTTAGTCATGCAAGGTAAGTTTTGTTTTGTAATCCTGCTTTCTATAATATCTGTAATTTTTCCTTGAACATTTTTGAACTAGGAATCTTTTTTTTTTTTAATTTATTTTTAGACAGGCAGAGTTAGACAGTGAGAGAGAGACAGAGAGAAAGGTCTTCCTTTTTCCATTGGTTCACCCCCGAGTGGCCTCTATGACCAGCGCGTTGCGGCCGGCAGCTGCACTGATCCCAAGCCAGGAGCCAGGTGCTTCCTCCTGGTCTCCCATGCGGGTCCAGGGCCTATGGACCTGGGCCATCCTCCGCTGCATTCCTGGGCCACAGCAGAGAGCTGGACTGGAAAAGGAGCAACTGGGACAGAATCCGGCGCCCCGACCAGGACTAGAATCCGGGGTGCTAGCACTGTAGGTGGAGGATTAGCCTAGTAAGCCACGGCGCCTGCCTAGGAATCTTTTAATACATTTCATACAACTTGTTTACTCCTATAAATGAAGAGATATGAATCCTAATCAATTATTAAGGAAACAAATAAAAGGAAAAGATAATGCAGCATATGAGCATACCCTCGGTAAAAGAATGGCAACAACACAAGCAGAAATTTGTGGTAAAACTGAAGTATAGCTCTTCTAACTACATCTAGGAGTATAAACAAAGAAGTTTTGTAACTGAAAAGCTAGCAAGAGAAATTGAACCAGGAAGAAAACTGAGTTGTTAAACTTTAGAAAGAATAGATGAGAAAGACAAAAGCATATTGTAAATGAAGATTAAACCATAAGATCCAATGTACTTATATGAAAGTATTGAAAAAGAGTAAGAAAATAATAAATGTAATGAACATGAGATATAAAATATTAGATAAAGTGACTGAAGTAGAAGGCAGCAAAAAATTTCTTAGATGTAGTTAGAATTTCTAAAGACATTAAATCAAATAATGGAAGACAACTAATATTTAAATTTTTAATTCAAGAATATTTCAGCAGGAAAGAAAGACTTTTCTCTACTAATGGAAATATTAACTACTGAGTAGTAGGCACAGGGGCACATACTTAACACATCTGTTAGATTATTATTTAATGATGTAATAATAAGTCTGTTATTTTTTTTCTTTATTTAATGACAAAGGGGAAAAATCTACTTGGCCTCCAGACTCCCCCCTCCCCAAAAATAAATTTGGTTGGGTTACAGAACTAGAATGACAGGAAACTCATTACACATTTCTAAAACCATATTCAAAGCAAAAAATCAGGGAGAAAAAGTGGCTAACAAAATCTTTCTATCCACTTATGGTGTCAATATCATAAACCAATTTAAACATGTGAGAGCTTAGTGAATTCTTCTTGAGGCATCTATAAAAATATGTGCTGCTTCAAACTAAGTGATGATCATCATCAAATCAAGAGATGGTGATCATTTAATATATTTATCTGTGGATCTAAAGTTAAATTAAAAGAGGGATGCTGCTTCAAGCTCCTTCAGAAGCAAATAATAGAGAAGACATGAAAGAGATTTGTTGGGAGCAACATCTCTAGATAAAACAGAAGGGCAGAGAGCAGAGCAGGATGGTCATCAGGCAATAACAGGTTGTACAACAAAGGGGTAAGGAACAAGCCTAAGGAAGTCTCAGATTTCTGAATCATCTAAGAAAGTTCTGAGTAAGCCAAAGTCTAACCAAAGTCATGCATTAAGAGATTCCCACTTCACACAGACATTCTGCACAAAGCCGTAAGACAAAGACATAATTTTGGGGGATTCAGGAAGGCAGCAGATGGAGTCAGCAGTTAACAATACTTCAGACTAATGCCCTCACATGGAAGTCCACATTCTGATCACCGGAATCAATGGATGTGTTGTATTACATGATAGTCAAATTTACCAATATGTCACCTTAAAATGAATTATCCTTATTTACCCTTGTTGTCCCAGGTCTTAATAGTGGAAAATTTTTCTTTGGGCAGAGGCAAAACAGATATAGCAAAAGATAAAGTTAGAGGGGAATCAAATAATTAAAGGTACATGACATATTTTTGTAGATTTGAGGATGCAAAGAGCAATATGATGAGTAATGTAGACAATCTTAAAGCTTACAGAGACTGTTGACCAACAAATAAAAAGTCAATAGTAAAATGACCAATTTTAATGCAAATATATCAGTGATTATGTTAACTGTAAGTGGACTAAAACCTCCAATTAAAAGACAAAGGTATCAAAGTTAATAGAAAAAAGAATAATAGATTATTTAAAATGTTCATAGAGGGAAAAAGTAAATGAGTAAAAAGAAGATACAATGCAAACACTAAGCCCCCCAAAAGCTTTATTACTCCACTACTATCAGTGTATGTAGATTGTAAGGACAGAATCATAAAATTACTTTAAAAAAGAAATAAAATATTTATAAAACATTATTGGATCAAGGATGTGTGGCAATTTGCAAGCATAAGATAATGAGAAAATATAATGAAAAAATTAGAACTGAAGAGGTAGACAAATCCATACTCTTAAGATAAAATATTAGCACATATTTCTGGGTACCTTATAAAATATGCAGATGAAACTTTTTTCAAGGTTTTTACTTATCTGTTTCACAGGCAGCATCATACACACACACACACACACACGGAGGGAGGGAGGGAGGGATGGAGGGAGGGAGGGGGAGAGAGAGAGAGAGAGAGAGAGAGAAAATCTTACATCTGCTGGTTTACTCACCAGATGGGACCGGGCTATACAAAATGCCCAAGCCCAGAACTCCATCAGTCTCCCAAGTGGGTGGCAGAGACTCATGTACATGGGACATTTTCCATTGTTTTTACAATTACATTATCAAAGAGATGGATTGGAAGTAGCACAGCACCCAGATGTGGGATGCTACCCTTTCAAACCGCACCACAATACCAGCCCCATACAAAAAGTTTTTAAACCTAGACACTACAAATGATACATTATTTATGGATACTCAGTATTAAAATTGAATATTTTAAGTCCAAAACTAACTTCAAAAATTTACATAAAAGAAGTCATTAGAGTATGTTCTCTGAATACAATGAAATTAACTTAAATCAATAGGAATAGTAAAATGATATAATTTCAAAATATTTGGAAGTCTAGTTGAAGTAAGATGAAGAAAAAATAAGAATACATAAATGTGGGGAGCAACTCGGACTAGACTAAGTTACTGGAATTAAGACTTATTCTATGCATCTGCTCTCCCACAATACGGCGCTGGGAGAGGAGTAAACAGCTTCTACACAACTGCCTCCAGTTTGACCAGTAACCTGCAGGAGCTGATCCTGCTCCTGATTGGAGGAGAGCAGCGTACTCGGAGTGTGGGTAGCAGAGTTGGGATTGGTGGAAGAGGACTATAAAGGAGGAGAGAGACAACATGCACCAGGAACATCTAAGGGGAACATCCGGATAACATCTGAGCAGCCCCCGAGAGAGCCGGCCGGTGGTGTGCCGCTCCCCCGTGGATGTGGGGAAAGTGGCAGGGGGAGCCGCCCTTCCATGGAGGTGGAAGGATCGGCAGCCAACTCGGGAAGGACCAGCAGCAAACCCGGGGAGGGCGGAGCAGACAAAAGAACAGCGCAGGGTCCTGTGTCGTTCCTCCATGAATGGGGGAGTGACACATAAATAGTAAAATAAATTCAGTCTAAGAGATTCTATTCATTTAATAGGGTTTGTGTAACAGAACTTAGTGGTTTAAACTACAGAAATGAGTGTGGTCATTGGTGACAGCAGTTAAGACACTGCTTGAGACACCCACATCCCAAATACAGTGCCCAGGTTCAGGGCACAGATTTACTTTCAGTTATAATTTCTGCTAATGCACACTGTGGGAGACTGCTCAAGAATGTGGGTCCTTACAACCCATGTGAGAGGCCTGCTGAGTTCTTGGCTCTTAGCTTCAGCACAGCCCAGCTTAGTTGTTGCAGGCATTTGTGTAGTGAACCAGTTAATGGAAGATGTCTCTGTCTCCCTCCCTGTCTCCTCGCCTTTCAAATAAATTTCTCCCACTCTCTCTCTTTCTCCCACTCTCTCTCTCTCTCTCTCTCTCTCTCCCTCTCTCTCTGTGTGCATGTATGTTTAAAATGCAATGCATTTAAAAATAAAATTATTACTATAGTTCATCACATCAATAAGATGAAAACTCATATGATTATGTCAGACTCAACTGAGAACATGATAAAGCTGCACAGCAAGCTAGGAACAGAGAGGGATTCCATAACTTGGATAAGGATCATCTACAAAATTCTGTAGCTAACATACTTACTGGTAAGGAACTCTGCTGATTGGGAAGAATCCACGTGTAGCCACTTTTAACGTTTTAGACAATAACAGACTGAATGTGCTTCCAAATGCAATAAGGAAAAAAGGATTTAAAAAGTACACAGATTCGAAAGACAAAACATTTTTTCTGTTCATGTGGTTCTATTTCAGAAATGCCAAAGATTGATAAAAGTTATACTTCTTGAGGTGATAAACAGATTACGGGAATTTTGAAGAATACAGAAGTCTTAGATAAATTTATTTACTATATAAGACATAAGCAGTTGTAATTTTAAATTTATATCGCAACAGGATTTATATTTGCACTATACACATGAACTATTTATCTAAAAATTTAGCAGAAATACGAAAAATATCTGTATATGGGAAGCTGTACAACTAACAAAATATATTGACTCTAATGTAAATAAAAAACATGTTATCGCAAAAGCTAGAAAAATAATGAAAGAAAAAAAGAAAGGAAGGGAGGAAAAAAGAAGGAAGGAAGACAGAGAGATGGAGGGAATGAAGGAGAAAGGGAGGGAGAGAGTGGGATGGAGGGGTGAGGAGAGAAGTAGGGAATATAGATAAATTACATTGTCACTTTCAAGATACCTAACGTAAGTAACTAATTTTACATCAGCAAAATTATACAAAACTGCAACATAAACTTTAAAAATGGTAATTTTGGATGATCCATTTTAATGTTTATAAAATAAAATATATTTACTTTTATTTTCTAAAGATTTATTTATTTGAAAGTCAGAGTTACAGAGAGAAATTTTCCATCCATTGGTTCACTCCCCAAATGGCCACAATGGTCAGGGCTGGGCCAGGTTGAAGTCAGGAGCCTGGAACTCCATCCAGGTCTCCCATGTGGGTGGCAGAAGCCCAAGGACTTAGACCATTATCCACTGTTTTCCCAGACGCATTAGTAAGGAGTTGGATCAGAAGTGGAGCAGCCAGAACTCAAACTGGCACTCATGGAATGCTACATCGCAGGTGCTGGCTTCACCCAGTGCACCACAACACCTCCCCCAGTGTACTAATTTTTAACATTTTATTCAATTGGATGAGTTTAAATATATGTACAATACTGGTGTGATAATTCTGGAACCTAATATATTATAAATTGAACTGCTTCCCCTCAAAATTTATAAGTTAACATTCTATCTCCCATTACCTTAGAGAGCAGCTGTATTTGGAGACAGTATGTTTAAAGGTTAATTAAACTAAAATGAGATGATTAATGTGGACCCTAATGTAATATGACTGGTGAAGTGGAGATTAGGGCACAGACAGGCCCAATGGGAAGATAAACAGAAAACACAGAGAGAGGTTGGACATCTGCAAGCAAGGAAGAAAGGCCTCTCAGAAGAAACCAACGTTTCGACAACAGCATCTCCAATGTCCGAGAATCATAAGAACATGAAACTCTGTTGTTTAAACTACGCAGTTTGTGGTATTTGGTCATGGCAGCTCTAGCAAACTAATGCACAACATTAGCTGTGCAAGTCCACATTTAGTTAACACTGCAAATGATTCTGTCAGGATGAAGTTTCAGGATCTGTTCTTTTTTCTATATCTCTGTTTTTCTGGATTTCTGAAACAACAATAGTGCTCAAACTTAGAGCACTGATCAAATTAAAGAAATTCATTGGCGTAGAACAGAGATTTGTTTTTTGGTATGTATGAAAGGTAATAGAAGGCACCTCTTAAACATTTTTATAACTGCCTATATTAGAATTCATTAACAATTTACTAATGCTCAAAAATGTAAACACATAGAAAAATACAAACCTGGCATTTCTTCTCAACAAACTCAAAAGTGAATTAAAAATTTATCTGTTTTACCTTTAAAATATCAAAACCATCTAGTAATTAAAAAAATTTATTCTGGAAGTTGTCACTTCTTTCTTTGTTTTATTTGCTGTAAAGGAGCTCATTAGTTTTATAAAAGTCCACTTATCTAATTTTTAAAATTTTATTTTCTGTTCTTTTAGGTTCTAATCCAAAAAAAAAAATCTTTGCCCATTCCCATGTAATGAAGTGTTTTCCCCATGCTTCTCGAAGATTCAGGTTTCCAGTTAAGCTCTTCAATCCATTTTGAGCTGGGTTTTTTAATTGGTGAGAAATAACAGTCCAGATTCATTCTTCTGCCAGTGAACATTTAATTTTCCCAGTGACACTGGTTAAAAAGACAATCAGCAATGCATACTCTTAGCACCATTGTCAAAGATTAGTTGACTGTAGACTTGTGGGATTACCTTCAGGGTTTCTATTCATTTTTGTTGGTTTATAAATCTGTTTTTATGATAATATTATGGTATTTTAATTACTGTGGCTTGACAAACATTTAAAAATCAGGTAGAATAATGCTTCTTACTTGGTTTTTCTTTGCTTAAGCTTGCTTTGGCTATTCAGGGTCTTTTGTGGTTTTTCAAAAATTTTAGTAGTTTTTTTTCTCTGCTTTTGTGCAAAATATCATTGGGAACTTTGTGGGTACTGCATTGAATCTGTAAATTACATTGGGTAGCATGCAGATTTTTACTGTATTGATTCTTCCAGTTCATGAACACAGGTTGTCCTTCCATTTCTTTGTGTGTTCTTCAACTTCTTTCATCAGTGATTTCTAGTTTTAATTGTAGATATCATTAATTTTTTGGTTAAATTTAATCCCAGGTATTTTATTTTTACAACTATTGGAAATGAGATTCTTGATTTCTTTTCCAGAGGATTCATTACAGGTGTATAACAATGATAAATACTTTTTAATATTGACATTGTATCATGAATCTTTAATGAATTTATTTACTAGTTCTAACAGGTTTTGGTAGAGTCATTGGGGTTTTCACTATATAAGATCACATCATCAGCAAACAGTGACAATTTGACTTCTTCCTTTCTGATCTGGATGATCTTTATTTCATTCTGTTGCTTAAATGGAGCTAACTGGAACCTTCACATAGTATGTTCAATAAAAGTAGTGAAAGTGGGCATCCTTGTCTTCAGCTTTTCCCTATTCATTAGGATGTTATCTGTGGACTTGTTATACATGACCTTTACCATGTTGACCTATGTTACTCCTAAATGGTCAGAGGGTTTTTTGTTTGTTTTTACTTATGAAGGGATATTAAACTCATCAAATACTTTTTTTGGCCACTACTGAGATGATCATATGATTTTGGTCTTTCATTTTATTAATATAGTTTATAACATTCTTTGATTTACATATATTGAGCCATCCTTGCGTCACTGGAATGATCTCCTTAATGCAGTGTTGTGTTAAATTTGTTAGTATTTTTCTGTGTGGGTTGCATCTATTGTAATCAAAGATATTGGCCTGGGGGCCAACACTATAGAGGGTAAAGCAGAGCATGCAGTGCTGGCTTCCCATATGAGCATGGTTCGAGTCCTGGCTGCTCCACTTCCCATGCAAATTACTGCGATGGCCTGGGAAAGCAGTAGAAGATGGCCCAACTCCTTGGGCCCTGGCACCTACGTGGGAGACCCAGAGGAAGCTCCTGGCTCCTGTCTTTGGATAGGCTCAGCTCCAAGGAATCCTACATCCATCAGCCACCTTCTCTCCAGTTGACTTCTGCTCCTTTATGTATCTATTGATTTACAGGAAAATGTCTTTATAAAAATCAATGTGTAAATAATTCATTTCTATTCTTTTGTGTCTTTATAAGGGTGTTTCCTCTTTTTTTGTGAATACTAGATGTTTTTAATTATCCAAATATAAAATATGTGATACCTTGATGTCACAAGGTGACATAAGCTGCTACTTCCATTTCCTTGTAAATACACCACGTGAAAAATTTTATTTACCTGTTTGAATGAATGATTTGCTTCTGACAAATTATACCTATCATTTTCCCTCAGTAGCTCTTAATTATTTAATTAATATGCATTAATAGTTTTTAAAATCCCCTTCTCCACAATGTATCCTATGCCATTCAATGAATAATTATTATTGAGATTTTTAATGGAATACAGGGTATCATATCTCTGGGAAAGTTTTGTTCAAATATAGGAGATCTGTTGGGGATTTCTCTTAAAAATAAAATTCCATAGGCAGATTTAGACAACGGGAAGTCCTCTAAATGTTAGAATACCTGTTCTCGGTGCCAATCCAAATGCATTGCCTTTGCTCCAACTCCGCTTACATGTATTCACTGGAATCACGTACTTTTCACTATTTCTGCAGGTAGCTGTTTGGTGTCAAATGTGTGTTCTGTAACTATTCACTCCTGTAGTTAATTTGCAATTCATATAATCTGCCCAAAATTGAATTTTTCAGATATGTAATAGAGGAATTGCAACTGAACCTACACTGAGAAAAGGTCATTTAGTCTTCAAAATAGTTAGCTATCTCCAGGAGACTTCAAGAGAGATGTATAGAGAGCCCTTCTGTTTAAGCCTTCATTAGCAGGCCTTCATTTCCCCTACTGCTCTTCTCCCACACTTTCTCTATTTTTCTTGCTCTTTGCTCCCTGTTCTTTAATTAAGAAGTGAAATTCAATATAAAATTGCTTAAAATTGTTGAATAAAAAAGACGACAAGTTGAAAGAATGTGACTACATTTCATTTGATGGCTCTAAATTTTAGAGAAAAAAAGTGTCAGATTGGTAAGTGCAGCTGATTTTTGACCAGTGATATTGTTGTCAGTGTAACGTAAGCCATGGAAATGCAGGGATTTCTCCAGGTCAAGTGTCACATAATAAAACAATCGACAAATGAAACCAATTTTTGCATTTTTGTTCTCATGTATATATTTTGTAAAATTAGGTCTTTATGATATGTAAGGAGTTGTATTTGATTAGTAAAATGATTCATGCATTAGCATTCTATTATATTAGCTTTGTTTTTTGAATTTCTTTTTCATTTGTTTTGTAAAGATGTTATCTAGCTTCTTTAAATTCTCTCATCTAGTCATTCAATATATATTTTATATCACATACAAAGAGCAAAGCACAATTCTGTGTCCTGGGAAAGTAAGAAGTGAACAAAATAGACAATGTTTCAGGAAGAAAAAAAGTCAAAAAAGAACAAAATATAGTACCGATTATTTTTTTCAATAAAATGCTCACATTGTTAAGTGATCTCTGGGGAGTAGCTGAGTCTACAGAGGTATATATTTTTAATTGTCTTTGACATGTGCAATAAAGATTAAATTGTAGAAAACTGATAATACAAATGATTTCTGTTCCTGACATTGAAAATGAACATTGTCCAATAGAGAACATAAATCACTCTAAGTCAAAGTATTATGCCAATGGATTGTAGATGTTACTGATGCCAACATTAATTAATGAATTAAATTAAACTGTCAACATGTGCATCTAATATTTGATTGCAGTCTTGATTTTATCATTTGAAAATTTTACTTTAACAAGGAACTTATCTTTTTGGAACCCATATTCTAGTGAAATTTATGAAAATGCATGCACAACTTAAAAAGAAAAGAATCTTACATTCTCATTCATTATGGTAAGATGGCTTCCTTGGAAAGACAGGAAGTGCTCACTTATATCCGCAGAAAATGTAAATGGAGAATATGTTTCAAGTGTTTGCACTTCCAGACAAGATCTATTCTTTTTGAAAGACTGAAAAGTAAGGGTACCCTGTGTCTTTAGTTTCCTGTGCCTCTTTTATCTTCAGATTGAAGCAATAAAAATTGCACAACATTTAGATAATGATTTTTTGCTAGTTAACCTGAAATGAAAGCATACACAACGTTTACAGAGTTGATGGTAAATATAGTTGAACACCCACCGTGCAGTTTACAGGATCCAGCTGGTTATTATTAGCTTTTATGAATAGTCAATAAAACTTAATAGATACCCATTTCTAGTACCTTACTCCCAGAGTCACAATCAGGTAGACAATCAGCCCACTTGGAAGGGATTTTGAGGAATCATTTACTCTTGAACCCTGACAATATAAGGATCTGGTATTCAGGAATGGTATATGTGAATGATAAAACAGCAACTACAAATATTTTAAGCTTGAATAATGTGATAATTGAACATATTAGTCTATTTTTTCTAAAGCACCTGATATTTTACCAAATCTTCTTGAATAATTTTTAACTTTAAATTCATTAGCTTATTTTTTATTATTTAACAATTTTTAGTGTTTGGGAATCCATATAAATCCATTTTTAAAATGGTTACATATGGTAGTTCTGTGGCTCATCAGGTTGAGCAACCATCTGCAGGCCAGCATGCCATATGGGCACTGGTTCGGGTCTCAGTTGTTCCACTTCCCATCCAGCTCCCTGCTAATGCACCTGAGAAAACAGCAGAGGATGTTCTAGGTTCTTGGACCCCTGAACCCACATGGGAGAGTCAGATGAAGCTCCTGGATCCTGGCTGTATTCTGGATCAGCCCTGGCTGTAGTAAACATTTGGGGAGTGAACCAGCAGATGGAAGACCTCTTACTCTATCTCTTGGTCTCTGTAATTCTGATTTTTTTTTTTTTTTTTGACAGGCAGAGTGGATAGTGAGAGATAGAGACAGAGAGAAAGGTCTTCCTTTGCCGTTAGTTCACCCTCCAATGGCCGCCGTGGCTGTGGCCAGCGCACTGCGGCTGGTGCACCGCGCTGATCCGAAGGCAGGAACCAGGTGCTTGCTGGTCTCCCATGGGGTACAGGGCCCAAGCACTTGGGCCATCCTCCATTGCACTCCCGGACCACAGCAGAGAGCTGGCCTGGAAGAGGGGCAACCGGACAGAATCCGGCACCCCGACCGGGACTAGAACCTGGTATGCCGGCGCCGCAGGTGGAGGATTAGCCTATTGAGCCGAGGCGCCGGCTGTAATTCTGATTTTCAAATAAATAAATAAATATTTTTGAACTAGTTTTCTTTACTAGTACCATTGAACTACACAAAATATTCCAGACTGCTTTGAAAAATTGTTCTTCATTTGTACCTTAGTTCTTATTGGAGAACACTTCGAGAGTTCCCAAAAATATTTGGTGCACAGACTTTTCATAAATAAGAACCATTGCTTTTTATTGAAGTGCATTTTCTTGCTGATTTTGACTCCCAATGCTGGAAACTAGTAGGAGTTCAATAAATAATTGTTGGATGCAGGAAGGGGAATTGATCATGAATTATGTTGCATTTGTTTCTGTAATGGGCTTCTTATATTCTGTCCATCCCATAAAAGTCAGAGTTTCCTTTAGTTTCCTTTAGTTAGCTGTCTGCTGAGCACTCATGGTTCAGTCACTGTCCTGATCTTCAGAATTACAAGATATGTGTCTCCTGCTGAGATTTTCTCTGCCACTTCCCAGCCTCGGAGTAGCAATTCTTGCGCATCTTTGTGGTGATCTCTCAGGAGTACTTTTTGATGCAAGCCCCTTTGGGAAAGTCTTGTCAGGTTACCTCTGTCATTTCTTTGCCTTTTCTCTTCCCAGCCTTTCTGGGCATGGCAATGGGCTTCAACATATCAGTCCTGTGGGATGATCCCATGCTGGCTGGAGTTGATCTCAAGTGGGGTCCACATCACGTTGGAGTTGCAATCCGAATTACAATACCAAAATGTTACGGGAAAACAGCAGTGGAAAAATTATTATTACCTCGGTTCCTTGTCTCACATAGAAGAGTAATTTCCAAGTGGACAAGCAGAGGGATTTACAAAGCAAGACTTGTTAGACTGGAAGACCTCCAGCCAGAGCGGCATGGGGGGGGTGGGGGGCTCATTTTCTGGGGGGCAGGCATTTGCCCTAGCAGTTAAGCCATCAGTTGCAATGTCCACATCCTTTATCAGAGTGTCTGAGTTAAATTTCCAGTTCCACTTCTGACTCTAGCTTCCTGCTAATGTACACGCTGGGAGGCGGCAACCATGCATCAAATAGTTGGGCACTTGCCCCCTGATGTGGGAGCTGTAGATATAATTTCATGCTCCCAACCATAGTCTCAGCTTCTGTTCTGGGCACTGCTTCTCAAATATTGTGTGTAGCACTTATCTGTATTCTTGCTGTATTGTCTCTTTACTTTTTATTAGTCCAGCTCTTCATTTAGTAGATTCATTGAGCCTTTCACAGTAATGCAAATTTAAAAACATGTTATCTCAAAAATTAAACTATGAAGTTTTTAAAGAAAATAAATTTTAAATAACATAAATAAAAAACATGTAAAGTTAAAAGAACTGCTACTTGAACATTCTAATTCACCAAACATTTCTAATCACTAGGTAAAATAATTTAACTCTCCTTTTTCCACACTGTTAGCATCTTATTCTAAAAACACATTAACATTGGCTGATAACATATTTCACTTAGGCTAAATGAAGCAATTATTTAGTGACTGACACCACAATATTTCATTTGGCAGGAAACCATGGAACAGAAATAGCAGACATACTGAATTTCAATTTGAAAAGGAAAAATGTTCTCAATCATATGGAGGTTTCCATACAGCATCTCCTATCCCTTTCAAGTTTAAGTTTATAAAAATGCATTTATATCTAATATAAAATGACAACAATAATCATAATTATACTATCAATAGTTAAGGTGATCAGTTTTTAGTCTGAGGGAAATGAAAATGAAGATAATTGTATCTTTATAATTTTTATTTGTCAAGCCACAGTGTTTATTTTGAAATGGAATATTTATGTAGTAATCAAAACACCATGGTATTGGCATTAAAACAGACTCAGATCAATGAGAGAGAATAAAGTACATGAAATAGATCCATGCCAACTAATTTCCCACAAAAGAACCACAGCAGAAAGGACAATCTCTTCAATAAATGATGCAGAATAATGAAACTAGACTCCTATCTCTCACCATATACAAAACTTAACTGAAAAACATTGGCATTGTGGTGCAGTGGGCTGATCTGCCACTTGGAATGTTTGCATTTCATGTGAGAGTTGTCTGTTTGAGTCTTGGCTACTCTGAACTTTCAATCCAGATTCCCTCTAGTGCACCTGGGATGATGTCCCAAGTGTACTGATTTCTTCCATCCACATGGGAGACATGGATGGTGTCTTGCCCCCAGGTTTTGACCTGGCCCACCCAGGCTTGGCTGTTGCTGTTGTGGGCATTTGGGAAATGAACCAGTGAGTAGAAGATTCTCTCTCTCTCTCTTGCTTTCAAATAAAAAAAAAATTCACAATGAATGTACAGCTTTTTGAAAGTACTAGAAGAAAACATAGTTGAAATAATTCAGGAAATTGGAAATTAGGCAAAGTGTGCTGGGTAAGGCTCCAAACGCATAGGCAACAAGAGCAAAAAAATGACAAATATAGTTATTTCAAACTAAAAAATGTCAGCACAACAAAATACAGTGAAGAGACAATTAAAGAAGTGGGGAAAATATTTGCGATGCATTTACCTGACAAGGGATTAATATCTGCAACATAAAATAAATTCAAACAACTAATTTGAAAAATGAAAAATAATATAATTAAAAATATGTAAGTGATCTCAATAGACATTTTTCAATAGAAGATATACCAATGACCAATAAACATATGGAAAAATGCTCAAAATCACTCTTTTATATTTCAGGGAAATATAAATCAAATCTATTTCTCTAGAACAGTTATTATCAAAAGGACAAAAATAGTAAACGCTGATGAGGATGTAGAGATAGGGGAAGTCTCATATACTGTTGGGGGGAGTGCAAATTAGTACAATCACTGTCACAAATTGTTTATGGTTTCTTTAAAAAGCTAAAATTCGATTACTGCTAATGCATCCAAAATCAAAGGAAACTAGTATGTCAAAAGATATCTTCAGTCTCAAGTTTATTGCTACACTATTCATAATATTCAAGATATGAAATCGGCTAAAGGGTGCATTCCATTGAAAAATGAATGGATTTTTGAAACTATACATACACAATGGGATATTGTTGAGCCATAATAAAGCATGAGATCCTGTCATTTTGAGCTACATGGATGGAATTGAAAGACATTCTGTTAAATAAAATAAGTCAGGCACAGAAAGACAAATACCACAAGCTTTCACTTAAATATGGAGGCTAAAATCTAGATCTGATAGACACAGGGTGTGGAATTTTTGTTATAAGAGCCTGAGAAGGTTGAGGAGAGAGGCGGTGAAGAGAGGATAATTAATAGACACAAAGGTGTAGCAGGATAGGAGTAATATTGTCTAATGTCTATAGAACAGTAGGGTAACAAAGATTATAACATTTAGTTGTGTATTTAAAACAGTACAGAGGATTTGAAAGATCCCAGCACAAACAAATTGTAAGTATTTCAAGTGACAGATACACCAATTACCTGATCTGATCATTGCACTTTGTATGCATGCATTATGTTTTTCACTGTTTACATCCTAAATGTATAGCATTATTATGTGTCAATTGAAAATTAAACTAATATTTAAAAATAAGACAAAAATAAATATTTATTATTTTAAAAGTATGTCTTTAAGAGGGGTTCATTGTATTCCCTTATGATCACTTTGATATCAATAGTGATGACCATTTCTTCTTTGTTCTGATTAATATACATGCACTGTATCTTTTTCCATTCAATCTACATGTACTTGTATCACTGTATTTAAAGTATGTTTCTTGCTTCAGTATGGATTCCACAAATACTGCAAATGTCTGTCTGCTATCTCCTTTTCTAGCTCTTAATTGGTGCATAGACCACATACATTTATTGTAGTCACTATGCTGTTCAGACTTAAGTGTGCCATTTCTTTATTTATTTACTTGTTCTATGTGCTTCTTTGTTTTCTTCTTTTTTGGATTATTAGAACATTTTGAGGAATTATTTCTGATTTCTATGTAGATTTTTTTTTTTTTAATTTGTGAGGCAGAGAGACACAGGGAGGGTGATACACACACACACACACACACACACACACACGGGTGGCGGGGGAGAGAGAGAGAGAGAGAGAGGAGAAAGAGAGAGAGAGGAAAGAGAGAGAAAAGCCCCAGATGCCTGCAAAGGTCAGGCAGGTCTGAGCTGGGGCCTTATATGGGGATCAGAACTCAATCCAGGTCTCCTATGAGGGAACAAGGAAGCCCACTTATTTGAGCCATCGCTTCTGCCTCCCAGAACTGCCTTGGTTTAAATCTGGAAATCAAGAGCCAGATCCAGAAATGCAGACTTCTTAACAACTAGGCTAAGTGTCTGCTCCTATAGTGTTTTTTTTTAAACATTTATTTATATTTTTTTGAAAGAGTTACACAGAGAGAGGAGAGGCAGAGAGAGAGGTCTTCCATCTGCTGGTTCATTCCCCAGATGGCTACAACAGCCAGAGCGGAACCGATCGGAAGCCAGGAGCCAGGAGCTTCTTCTGGGTCTCCCACATGGGTGCAGGGGCCCAAGCACTTGAGCCATCTTCTGCTTTCCCTGACCTTAGCAGAGAGCTGGATTGGAAGTGGAGCAGCTGGGTCTCAAACCGATGCCCCTATGGGATGCCAGTGCTTCAGGCATCCCATAACCCACTGAGCCATAGCATTGGCCCCTCCTATAATGTTTTTAACACATCTGTAAATATTACATGTTATCTTGTATATACAAAATTATCACAGTTCATGAGAATCAACATTTTACTAGTTTGACATATAAATCTTTTTTTTCCTTTTAGATCCCTTTGCCATTTCCTCTTATGTGTCTCATTTATTATATAGTTGTCTTTATTTTTTATGGTATTGATGATCATACTAGGTAGTGTAATATAATTTTCCCCACTATGCCACAGCACTGGCCCCTTTCCAAACACCAAACATACATTAAAAAACTCAATGAAACATCTTTTCTATGTTTTCATATTCCTTTCTTTACCATTTCTTTTCTGTATAGAGAATGTCCTTGAAGCTTATTTTTAGGGTAGGTTTAATGACAACAAAATATTTTGGTTTTCCCCAAATCTCAAATTATTTTGATTTCCTCTTTATTCCTGGATGATGATGCTGGATACAGAGTTTAAGGTGCCAGTTCTTTTTACCAGAATGATACAAAATGTTGAGTAATTTATTTATAGCCCCGTAGTTCTGAGGAGATACCTATCTTCAGTACTCCCTACAAGTAATTCATTATTTTTCTCTCACTTCTTTCAGTATTTTTGCCTTTGTCTTTAGTTTTAAAAAGCTAATTATAATATTTCATTTGTCACATTTATGCTACTTAAGGTTTGCTTGGCTTCTTGATTATGTGGAATAATTGTGTGGTGTTTGGTTACCAAAATTGGGAAAATTTTAGTCACTCTTTCTCTAAATGCTTTTTCAGCTCTTTTTTCTTTTTCTTTCTTCTTTTTTAAATTTATTTGACAGGTAGAGATATAGGCAGTGAGAGAGAGAGAAAGAGAAAGGTCTTCCTTCTGTTGGTTCACCCCCCAAAATGGCCACTACAGCCAGTTCTGCGCTGATCCGAAGCCAGGAGCCAGGCATTTCCTCCTGGTCTCCCATGCAGGTGCAGTGGCCCAAGCACCTGGGCCATCCTCCACTGCTTTCCAGGGCCACAACAGAGAGCTGGAATGGAAGAGTAGCAACCGGGACTAGAACCTGGTGCCCATATGGGATGCCGGTTCCGCAGGCCGAGGATTAACCAAGTGAGCCATAGCGCTGTCCCTCTCTATCTTTTCCCTCATCTAACTTTTTTTTTTTTTTTTTGGACAGGCAGAGTGGACAGTGAGAGAGAGACAAAGTGAAAGGTCTTCCTTTGCCGTTGGTTCACCCTCCAATGGCCACCGCGGCTGGCGCGCTATGGCCAGCACACGGCGCTGATCCGATCTCTCATCTAAATTTTGTATTCTGATAACAATAATGTTTAATCTTTTTTTATATAGATACTCCTGTACTTATGATGTGGTTACATCATAATAAACCTATCATAATTCAAAAACATCATAGGTCAAAATGCATTTAATACACCTACAGAACATCTTAATTTACCAACACCATAAATTATACTGTATCAATTGTTTACCTGCAGTCACATTGTTGATTGTGCTGTACAGCTCCCTGACACTACCCAGCACTGCAAGACAATATTGAATGCCAGTTCTCCAGCCCTGGAAACATCAAAATTCAAAACTCAAAATATGGTTTTACTTAATGTATATCATACTTGCAATACCACAAACTTGAAGCTGGAGCTGGGCCTATTTGAAACCAGGAGCCAGGAGCTTCCGGGTCTCCCACATGGGTACAGGGCCCAAGGACGTGGCCAGCTTCCACTGTGTTCCCAAGCCATGGCAGGGAGCTGGATCAGAAGTGGAGTAGCAGGGACTTGAAGTGGCTCCCATTTGGGATTCCAGCACTGAAAGCGGTGGCTTTACCTGCTACACCACAGGTAAAATTTCAAGTTAGCTTTTTTCTGTCCTCCCTCTCTATTCGTGGGTTGAGCCCATACAGTGAGTGTTTTATTTCAGTTGTTCTATTGTTTTAGTTCTAATTGTTTTCATTTGATTATCTTTTAAAAGTATAATTTTTAGTTAATTTTTTTTTGTTTTATTTGAAAGGCAGAACATAGAGACTGAGAGAGATTCAGAGAGAAAGAGAGAGGGAGTGACTGAGTGAGTGGGAGAAAGAGAGAGAGAGAAAGAGAGAGAGAGAGAGAGGACTTACACCCACTTGTTCACTGTCTCCAAATGCATATAACAGTCAGAGTTCAGCCAGGTTGAATCTAGGAATCCAGAATTTACTCTCATATGGTGGCAGGTATTCAAGTACTTGAGCCATTACCCGATACCTCCTAGTAGTGGCTCCTAGACTGAGCCAGTACTCTTATATGTGATGTCAGAATCTGAGTGGCAGCTTAATTTCTATGCCAAATGCATTATATCCTGAAATTCTTTATTGAGTTTCTTTCTTTGTGGAGCTAGTATATTCCTTAATTACTTTGAAACATATTTGTAATTTTTCATTAAAGCATTTTATATGACTGCTCAAGTCCATGTCAAATAATTCTAAAAATTGTGTTATCTCAGTGTTGTCATATGTAGATTATCTTTTCTACTTTGAGAATTTCCTAGTTTTTGATGTAAAATTGAAAAGAACATTTTCATATTATTTTGAGATTCCAGAATTGATTTAAAATGTAGGTTTTGCTAGGGCTCTTTGATACTGAATTTGAGGTCAGATTCTCTACTTAGTCTTCACTGACACCTAACTAAGAGAGGAATGCCTTGTTACTGCTGGTTGGGGTTATAAGATCTGAATCTATCTTGGTTCCTCACCAAGTCATTTTTCTTGGAAAGAGAAGTGTGTCATTATCACTGGACTGGGGATAAGTCCACATTCCTCCTCCCCATGTTGTCAAAAACTGGAAATCCAAAGCCAGAGGAGTTAGCCTCAATACTGCTGATAGAACAAGGCTTATTTTATTTTCTGATTTTAAGTCTAGATTTTCTATTTTGCCAGGGATGTTTTCCCTGTATCATTTAACAGGCTTAGAGAAGATATACCAAAGTTTTCTGACCTACTAGATTGATCCACTTCCAATCCAGTTCTCTGCTATGGCCTGGTAAGGCAGTAGAAGATGGCCCAACTCCTTGGGGCCCTGCACCCTCGTGGGAGACCCAAAAGAAGCTCCTGGCTCCTGGCTTCTGACTGGCGCAGCTCTAGCCATTGCAGCCATCTGGGGAGTGAACCATCGGATGGAAGCCCTCACTCTCTGTCTCGACTTCTCTCTTTAACTCTGTCTTTCAAATAAATAAAGTAAATCTTAAAAAAAAAAAAAAAAGAATTTCTCCAAGGTAAAGATAAATACCTGAAAGAAGAAGATGATAAACTTAAAATGACTTTCAACTGTGATCCATCCTAATCAAACTAGTTTCCATCAAGAAAAATGTGATTAAAATAGAATGTGCTCTAAGTTATTATAAATGTGAAAGTCGCAATAAACCTCCCATATTTTTGTAATCCAGGCATGGTATCAAAAAGAACACAGAGTAGGAACTCAGTGTATTATCTTTAACTAGAAGATTGACTAGGCAGTGCTTTGAATTTTCCAAATTCATTTTCTCCCTCTTTCTACTGCAGCTTGTTTGAAATTCTTAAGTTCTTATAGTTGATTACATATTAATTGGCTAAACTTTTGACTCTTTCTCATCCAGCCTAGAAAATGAATGCTAACTTTCCTTGTAGAAAACCTTTGTGCAGTAACAGCTGCTCAATTTAGGTCAACTTGGATGAGACCTATTTCAAAGACCCCCTGTCTATGTCCATGGTCTCTGAAATCGACTTTGCACTTTCAGCTGACTTTTAATAAAGGCCATTTTGCTCCTGCTGGTAGCTCATAGGCAATGAGAACTGCTGACTTGGGTCAGCATTCCTATGAGCTTGTTAATGGAGTAGCTGTCTGACAAAGGAAGCAGATTCAGAACAGTTTGGAACATACATGATGAGAAGTGGTTATATGTTGAAGTGCCGACATACCCAGTATCTACTACTGTGTCTTACTTCTAATTTCAGTGAAACACCTGCATGATAGGAAACTTATTGACAAGGAATAAGCAAGATAGGAAACATTCTCACATTGTGGAAAATTCTTATTTCTTTTATAATTTGGGATGCAGAGATTCAGAGAAAGAGAAAGAGAGAGAGCGATCTTATCTACTAGTTTGCACCCTCAAATTCCTGCAATAGCCAGTGCTGGTCTGGGGCCAGAGGCAGGAGCTGGAAACACAATCCTGGTCTCCCACAAGGGGGCAGAACCAAATTAGTTCAATTATCACGGTTGCCTCCTAGGGTTTGTATTGACAGGTAGCTTGAATCAGTAGCCATTGAGGAATCAAACCCAGGCACATTTATATGGGGGACAGATGTCTTTCTTTACTGATAGGCTAAACGCTTGCACTCTGTGTATACATTACTATATTAACACAATGGCCTGTTTTCAGGATTTCAATGAGTTTTCTTATCCATATGAGTTATCACATATTGAGAAATCATTTGAAACAAAGAAGTAGGCACACAAAATTGGCAATGCTTCTCTTATATGTACATATTAATTTAATTTCTGACATGCATTTTTCAATTGCCAAACACACTGGAACAAATTTTTTCTTTATCTTTTATTATTTAAAATAATTTAAATACTGAGGCCAGTGTTGTGCAGTGGATTAAACTGCCATCGGCAGCACAGTGCCAGCATTCATTATGGGTTCTTGCTTGAGTCCTGGCTGCTCCACTTCTGATTCAGGAGATGGCCCAGGTGCTTGGGTCCCTGCATTCCACTTGGAAATCCTGGATGGGGTTCTAGGCTCCTAGCTTCAGCTTGGCCCAGCCCCAACCATTGCAAACATTTGGGGAGTAAATCAGCAGATGGACAATTTCTCTCCTGTCTCACCTTCTCTCTCTGTAACTCTGCATTTCAAATAAATAAATACAATCTTTAAAAAATCACTTAAATGAACAATATCAAAATGCAAAATTTATCAATGAAATGCAAAATCATTTAGATTGTCATCCTTAATGTTGATTTTCTGTCTTTCTCCTGTTACTAGCTATGTTTATTAACTTGCTATGTAGACTTCCAGATATTTGTTAATCTATTAATTATTTAATTTATTTTCCCTGGTATGGACTGTGCCTGAAATGACTTCTTAATTCAGATTCTCTTACTCAGTTTTATAAACTTGATCATAAAAAAGTGGACTTTAAATAATTAGTGTTACTATACAAAGAGATTTGAAAGACTTTTGTGTTCCTATACTACAAAATAAAAGAAAAAGTAATAATTTGAAATAATATAAATTGGGGCCAGTGTTGTGGCACAATATGTTAAGCTGCTGCTTGCGACACCAGCATTCCACATCGTATCACCTGCCCTAGTCCCAGCTGCTCTGTTTCCAATCCAGCTCCTTGCTAATGCACCTGGGAAAGGCATCAGAAGATGACCCAAATAAGTAACCCCTGCCACCCATGTGGCATGTGGGAGACACAGATAGAGTACTGGGCTCCTGCTGCCTTTGGGGAGTCAGCAGTAGACAAAAGATCTCTTTGCCTTCTCTGTCTTTCTCTGTCACTCTGCCTTTCAAATGAATAAATATTTTTAAAAAATAAATAATATAATTAAAGCAAACCAACTTATGGAGTAAATTACCTTTAAATGAAAACATAACTAAAATAAAAATAATTCAAATATGACAGTCATACATTTGAAAGTGAGTTCCTACATATGTATCTGTTGAATAGAAGTTCCTTAGTTTCTTAATGTTTTCTTCATGAGTTATTAGAGTCACCTTTCAGGGTGCAAAAAATGGAAATGTAAAATATTTACATATCATAGTAAATTATTAAATCATTAACAACAATCATACAGAAAGACAAGTTTAAAAAAAGGACTGACATCATGGAAATGAGGAAAACTAGATTAAAGTTATCTATCAAAGGAGTCTGAAGGAACCAAAGTCATATAACATCCTTCATAACTAACCCCACTGTGCTGGTGTGTGTGAAACCTCACTGGAGTTTCTAAATTTCTTAGGCAAATAAATATTTAAGAATATTAATACGGTTCTAGTAACTTCTAAATATTCTCTGTAAAACAGGCACTACTCCCAGGATTAAAAGCTCAGCCCTCAGTTCCAGTTTCTGTGTTTTTTGCTCTGTTGGGTTTTTCCAATCTGCATGAATGCAATACTTCCCTCCACCATGGCTGTGGCACCCAGGGATTTGCTTTGCATACTAATTTTGAGAGAATGTATTATTTATTATTTTCTCAATAGATCTTAATGGCTATATTTTGTGTTTGACAGTTCAGTAAATAAATTTTTTAAAATTTCCCTTCTTTGCCCCCTCCCCTGCTGAGCTCCTGAGCCCTGTGTGCCAAGTTTCATCCCAGGCTGAGTCTTCATAGCTGAGTTTCCATCCAGGAAAAGCGTTAGTCAGTGCTGGGAATGCTGACAGGGCTTTAATTATAGTGGTGTTAACGGCGCCCTTATAATTAGAGATCCGCTGACCCTCTTAACTGGCTTTGCTTTCAGAACATCCAGGGACACCCTCCTTTCGCCTGAGTGCATCAACTTCCTGTGAAGCCAGTGACAACACAGTGACAACTGTGTCCCTTAATAGAGTTTCTGTGGCTATTAAGGAGGTGACTCTTCCTCTCAGACACAGAATTCTGTCTTCCCTTGGCGTAAAGGACATTGAGCTGATAACTGGAGGTACTTCGGTGTTCTGAAATCCCGACTTGGACTTCACTCACTTCTGCCAGGATCCTTCCTTGTACTGAAAGCTGTTTGGGGAAGTCTGTCCTCTCTCCCCTACTTACCTTATTCTCAACTTGTAACTTTTTTTCCAAGAATAGTCTATATACAAGAAGATACTTCAAACAGATCATGGGAAAATGAAATTAAAAGGTGAGTTCATTTTGGTACAAAAATGTTTGAATCCAATGCACAGTTCCTTCACAGGATGCATCTTCCATGGACTTTATGAACATCCCTTGTATTTTTCCTGACTAGGTTCATTGAAGATGGAAAACAGCTGGTCAGCTTCCTCTCTGCCACCCTTTCATTAAGACAATCGATTCCAGTAGTCCTTCATCTAATTCCTCAGTGTTTCTTAACCCTTAACTTGTTTACACTACTTTGCTTTAGGTACCTAAAATTATATTATTTTTTTTTCACCAATAATAGTCTATAAAGCAACTGGGCATTGAGTCACTACCAAATAGTACAATTTCTTGATTGGTTAAAAAAAAATGAGACCCTGGGGGCAAGCATTGTGACATAGCAGGTAAACCTGCCACCTAAAACACCGGCATACCATTTGGACACCGGTTTGAGTCCCAGCTGCTTCACTTCCCATCCTGCTCCCTGCCAGTGGCCTGGGGAAAAGCAGTAGAGGATGACTCAAGTGTTTGGGTCTCTCCCAACCACATGGGAGACCCAAATGAAGCTCCTGGTTCCTGGTTTTGGCCTGACTCAGCCCTAGCTATTGAGGCCATGTGGGGCAAACCAGCAGGAAGAGGACCTCTCTCTCTCTTTCTCTCTCTCTCTCTCTGTGTTTCCCTCTCTCTTGTTTACTCTGAATTTCAAGTAAATAAATAAATCTTTTTAAAAAAAAATAAGATCTATTCTCATCTGTATGCAAAACTCTGATAAAGTTATCAATGAAAAAATGAAACTCACTTTAAGGTCAAAATAGTACATCCACATATGTGCAGGAGATGAATCTCAGTAGTAGCATTAGGATCTCAACCTTTGTTATGAGCTTGAATACTTGTTAAAATTCTGATTCAGTCAACTTGTGGAACCCAGGAGCCAATCTTTTTAGTAAGTGCCCATCTCTTTCCCTACATGACTTCAACTCTAATGCAGATGGCACAGTCATAAATGTAGAAATATACTTAGCCCAGTTAAATGAAGTAACTAAAATAATAAGCTAAGAAAACATTTACAATTTGCTGTGGAGACCAATTTGAGAATTCACATGTCCAGTCAAAGAGAATATTTCTCAAAATTCATACACTCAGTGGTGTTAAAGTTGGTATAACTATGCACTCAGCAAACTTGGTTGCAAATGACAGAAATTGGCATTAGTTATCCTAAGCAGAAAAGGCATTTGTTGATAGGCTAGAGAGTAGCATGTTGAATCATGAGAAGGCTGCCAAATAAGGCTTAGAAAATAGAAATATAGGTGAGAAAGGGAAGTTCAAGAATCAGCATAGGATGGTGTTGTCAGAGCTGCCTCTACTCTTCTCTCCCCAGGACCACTCCCGAGATAACTCAAAATTATGAAAGAACCATCTAGTTGAGAGAGCTAGGCAATACGATACAGTCTCAGATAAAGCCAGAAAAATGGCAGCATTCAAATACCAAGTCTTACATAATCCAAATGTTGTAAACAAAACTCATGACTCACTAAAGCTACAAACTTTGAATATAAAGTATGTAGAACATAGTAGCTATTTATAGAGAGAGAGTCACCATAGTTTTCTGCCAAAAGGGATCTTCTTGTCAATAGGAATAAGAAAATTGAAGTCCTAGGGTTTAAGGGACTTCCCAGTCTCCCTTGATAAGGGTATCAATCCTCTTCTCACTAGATAACACTAAGCTAAATTTTTGTAATACAGATTGAGAAATAAAACTAAGTTACTTCTTATTCATCAAAAGATATTTATGATAATAAATGAAAATTATGATAATAAAAATCTTTTCATACAATAATTATCTTAAGTTGAATAGTATCTATAATTTTGATTAATAGTGCAAAATTAAAATTGTATTTGCTTTACATACATAATAAAACTCCATTATCAACAGTTTGATGTATAATTGTGCTTTTCAAAATCAAATATTTTCAATATCAACTACCCACATGTGGCTACTGAGCAGATAAAATGCAGCTTATCTAAACCAGGATGAGCTATCATGTGTCAAATATACACTCGAATGGGAACCTTAGTATGATAATGTTAAAATATAAATAAAATCGCATTATATTCAGTACATACTGCAATAGCAATGGTTTAGCTATTAATTTTATTAGGTTAATTCTTTAATTAAAATTAATTTCAGGAGAGCTTGTTTGATAGAGCAATAAAGACCCTGCTTGAGAAAAATCCTGGCTCTTAATCCTTCTTTCTGTTAATTATACTCTGGGCAGTAATGGGTGATGACTCCAGTAGTTGAATTCCTGTCATCTGCATGGGAGACCCACAGGCAGTTCTGAAATTCTGACGTTAGGCTGGCTCAATCCCAGCAATCATGGGTGTTTGCAAAGTGAACCAGCATATGTGAGATATCTGTCTGTCTGTGTGCCGCTCCCTCTCTGCATTCCAAATTAAATAAATAAATAAATACTCAAAGTCCATTTCAACTATGTCTTTTGACTATTTTTAGGGTGGAATATATTTTATTCTTTTTTATATGAAAACACATAAAAGTATATTTCTTTCTTTTTTTATAAAAGTGTATTTCTAACCACTATAAACATTACATACCCCACACATACACATGTTCAGATGTCAGGTTTATTAAATAGCATAGACAAGATTCCAGACTTATTGAGGGTTTTTGTCATGGAGAAGAGCTAGGGAACTCTCAGGAGACAACCCAACACTGGAGGTAATATCAGAATTGAGGATGAGTAGGTGAGCAATAGACTATTTTCTAAAAGAAGGGCCACAGACAGAGTTTCTTGTAGATAGGTTGCTGAGTATTTTCTCAAGTTGTGCTTTTTGTTATGTTTTGGTTTTTACCTAAGACCATTAAGAACATTGCCAAGTCCAAAGAAGGACAAAGGAGTACCCACATGGGAAATACTACGGTGAATGGCGTTGTGTGCCACCAACATTCCTGTACTGAAGTGCTAATCTCCAGTACCTCAGAATGTTTTCTGAATTTGGAGATTGTAACTTTACAAGGGAAACTAGTGTACACTGAGGTCATATGTGTTTTATTTTCAATCTGTCATGACTGAGGTCACTATAGGAAGAGGAGACTAGAATGCAGACACAGACGGAAGAACATACCAAGACAGTGGGGAAGTAGCCATCTGCAAGTCAAGCAGAAAAGTCTTACAAAACAGTGAGCTTGTGGATTCCTTGACTTTGGAATTACCGCCTCCAGAATTGGGAGAAAATGAATTTCTTTTGGTTAAGCAACCTGTCTATGGTGCTTTGTGTTACAGCCTTAGCAAACTACTACAGATATACATGTCCATTATTTTTTTGCTAATTGTATGGGGTTCAATGCACTCTCTTTTTTTTTAAACTGTTATTTAGTAAATATAAATTTCCAAAGTACAGTTTATGGATTACAATGGCTTTTCCCTCCCATAACTTGCCTCCCACCCGCACCCCCCCATCTCCCGCTCTCTCTCCCATTCCATTCACATCAAGATTCATTTTCAATTATCTTTATATACAGAAGATCAATTTAGTATATATTAAGTAAAGATTTCATCAGTTTGCATCCACACAGAACATACAGTGTAAAATACTGTTTCAGTACTAGTTATAGCATTAATTCACATTGGACAACACATTAAGGACAGAGATCCCACATGAGGTGTAAGTACACAGTGACTCCTGTTGTTGACTTAACAAATTGGCACTCTTGTTTATGGCGTCAGTAATCTCCCTAGGCTCTAGTCAGGAGTTGCCAAGGCTATGGAAGCCTTTTGAGTGAGCCAACTCCGATCTCATTTAGACAAGGTCATAGTCAAAGTGGAAGTTCTCTCCTCCCTTCAGACAAAGGTACCTCCTTCTTTGAAGGCCCCCTTTTTCTACTGGGATCTCACTCACAGAGATCTTTCATTTAGGTGGTTTTTTTTTTTTCCCCCCCAGAGTGTCTTGGCTTTCCTTGCCTAAAATACTCTCATGGGCTCTTCAGCCAGATCCAAATGCCTTAATGCTGATTCTGAGGCCAGAGCGCTGTTTAGGACATCTGCCATTCTATGAGTCTGCTGTGTATCCTGCTTCCCCTGTTGGATCATTCTGTCCCTTTTTTATTCTATCAGTTAGTATTAGCAGACACTGGTCTTGTTTATGTGATCCCTTTGACTCTTAGACCTATCAGTATAATCAATTGTGAACTGAAATTGATCACTTGGACTAGTGAGATGGCATTGATATATGCCACCTTGATGGGGTTGTATTGGAATCCCCTTACATTTCTAATTCCACCATTTGGGGCAACTCAGCTTGAGCATGTCCCGAATTGTACATCTCCTCTCTCTCTTATTCCCACTCTTATATTTAACAGAGCTAGAGAGGAAGAGGAGCGACCCGGACAGAATCCGCTGCTCCGACCGGGACTAGAACCCGATGTGCCAGCGCTGCAAGGCGGAGGATTAGCCACAATAGACTATTTTCTAAAAGAAGGGCCACAGACAGAGTTTAGTGTAGACAGTTTGTTGAGTATTTTCCCAAGTTGTGTTTTTTTTTAAATTTTTTTAAAATTTAAACACCTAAGAATAATTGTGTGTTAATTACAGAGTTCAACCAATAGTATTAAGTAGAACAAAAAAATACTAAAAGGGATAAAATATTAAATTATACATCAGCAGTCGGGACAAGGGCTGATCAAGTCACTGTTTCTCATAGTGTCCATTTCACTTCAACAGGTTTCCTTTTTGGTGCTCAGTTAGATGTCACCGATCAGGAAGAACATATGATATTTGTCCCTTTGGGACTGGCTTAATTCACTCAGCATGATTTCCAGATTCCTCCATTTTGTATCAATGCACTATCTTAACACACATATACAACATAAACCAATCAAATCAAGTGGCTTATCTTTCCATTTCCTTATCCATTCTTTGTGTTTGGAACATACCAACTCCGCTCTTCTAGATCATTACATAGGATGTAACACATTATTTTGATTTATGGTTGCCACACTGCACTGTGAATCACTACAAGTTGTTACTCCTACCTTACTGGGTTTTGGTTCCTATCTTCCAATCTTTTTTGATTCCTTTTCCAAACCTAGTAATCGACATTCGAAATTCACAACAGCTTTTTTTTTTTAACTTGTGCATATGAGAAAGAACATGTGTTTTATGGCTCTCTGTGACTGGCTTATTTTTACTTAAACCAATGACTTCTGTTTCCATCCATTTTATGCAAATGAGAGGATTTCACTCTTTCTGATGGATGGGTCGTATACTGTTGTGTATGTATACTTCATTTCCTATGTCCAGCAATCCACTGGGGGCAGATAAATTGATTTTATATCTTAACTCTTAGGAATAGTGTTATGATGAAGAGGGTCCTGTAGTTATGTCTGTCATATGCCACTTTCATCTCATTTGGATATATATGGAATATGATAGATCTTTTTTTAGTTCTTTGAGGAATCTCCATATTATTCTCCATAATTACTGTAGAATTTTCACTTCCATCAACAGTGTATAAGGATTCCATTTTCTCCACATCATTGCCATTTGTTATTTTTAATAAAGAGCCATTCTTTTTGATAATATTCATTCTAACTCAAGTGAAATGATGTAGTTTTGTAGTTTTAATTTGTATTTCCCTGGTGGCTACTTAAATATTTGTTGGCCATTTATGTTCTGCTGATAAATATCTGATTAGATCCTTTGCCAATTTCTTAACTGGATTATTTGTTTTGTGTTGCTGGGTTTTTAGCCTCATACATATTGCAAATATTAATCATTTCTTAAATGTATATTTATAAATGCTTCCTTCTATTATGTTTTTGTCTCCTTTACTTTGTTGGCTTTTTCTTTAGCTCTGTAGTAAGAAGCTGAAGTCTAGTGTCAAAAGCAGGTCTTAAACAAAGCCACTCTGATATGGCACTAAGTATCTTAATTGCTAGGTCAAATGCCTAATTGTTATATCTGATCAAAAGTATTTGCAAAGATGTGCCTAGGTTAGGCATTTTTTTTTACTAATCTATCAGAGATCTCTTTGTGAAAGATCATGTTGCCTAAAGTAACTTTTTTATTACTTGATTGCATACTTCTATCAATTTATTCTTTTTTACTTCAAGAATATAAACTATTCACATTAATTTCCATGGACTTACTCTTTAAGGCTCTTCTGATTCCCTAAAGTGGTCTTGTTCTAGGTATTTTCCTCTTTGGGAAGAAACATTTCTTCTGCATCCTGCAGCTCTCACATATGAGTCAGTAGTCATTCTTCTTACATCCACTCTTTTGGGTATATGTTTAATTTGAAAATTGTATGTTTGGTTTCAAGAAATATTTTTCTCCTGTTTTTTTTTTTTTTTTCTCATTATTAATATTGGTCTAAACATACTACCAAGTAATCCTTATGACACTGCTAACCCATTTTTTTCCTGGAGATGTTCTCATCTCCATATTTTGAAATTTTCAAACATCAATAACTTCATATATAAAATCTGCATATCAAATATATATATTAATAATCTAAATATTTTTCATTATGCATTAAGAAATGAGGAAAAGGCTGGGGCCGCAGCTCAATAGGATAATCCTCCACCTGCGGCGCTGGTACCCTGGGTTCTAGTCCCGGTTGGGGCGCTGGTTCTGTCCGGGTTGCTCCTCTTTCAGTCCAGCTTTCAGTTGTGGCCCAGGAAGGCAGTGGAGGATGGCCCAAGTGCTTGGGCCCTGCACCTGCATGGGAGACCAGGAGAAAGCACCTGGCTCCTGGCTTCGGATCGGCGCAGCGCACTGGCCATAGCAGCCATTTGGGGAGCGAACCAACGGAAGGAAGACCTTTCTCTGTCTCTCTCTCTCACTCTCTCTCTCTCTCTCTCACTGTCTAACTTTTCCTGTCCAAAAAAAAAAAAAAAAAAAAAAAGAAAAGAAAAAAAATGAAATGAGGATAAGAGACCAAAATGCAATTGAGATAAATTTATCTTATCTGTCTCAACATTCTTTAACTTATTATCTATTTCAGTTTAACACAGCCTATGTGGAAAATACTTATCAACTCAAATTTTTATTTTTTCTTATCATTACTCAGATTTGTTTTCCCCTTTCTGAAACAAAGTCCTTCTTCTCAGTGGGCAAGAAAACAACACTCCCAAGCATTAGGATTCAGTAGCCAAATGTTCCTATAGAAAAGCGATATCCAGATGCAACAGTGAAAATTCTAGATTTCCCTTCAGGACTCTTTTCTACTGATAGACTATCTGGTTAACTTAATCAATTACTCCTTTGCTTCCTGGAATCCCCCATCCTTTAAACATAATTCTAAAGAAGAATGTACAAACCTGCATCCTACACATGAATGGTGTCTTTCTTGTTTTCTTATTTACTATTTTTTTTTAATTTTTATTTAGTAAATATAAGTTTCCAAAGTACAGTTTATGGATTACAATGGCTTTTCCCTCCCATAACTTGCCTCCCACCCTCACCCCTCCCATCTCCCGCTCCCTCTCCCATTCCATTCACATCAAGATTCATTTTCAATTATCTTTATATACAGAAGATCAATTTAATATGTATTAAGTAAAGATTTCATCAGTTTGCACCCACACAGAACATAAAGTGTAAAATACTGTTTCAGTACTAGTTATAGCATTAATTCACATTGAACAACACGTTAAGGACAGAGATCCCACATGAGGTGTAAGTGCACAGTGACTCCTGTTGTTGACTTAACAAATTGGCACTCTTGTTTATGGCGTCAGTAATCTCCCTAGGCTCTAGTCAGGAGTTGCCAAGGCTATGGTAGCCTTTTGAGTGAGCCAACTCCGATCTCATTTAGACAAGGTCATAGTCAAAGTGGAAGTTCTCTCCTCCCTTCAGAGAAAGGTACCTCCCTCTTTGATGGCCCCCTTCTTTCTACTGGGATCTCACTCACAGAGATCTTTCATTTAGGTGTGTTTTGTTTTGTTTTGGTTTTTTTTTTTTTTTTTTTTTTTTTTTTTTTTGTCAGAGTGTCTTGGCTTTCCATGCCTAAAATACTCTCAGGGGCTCTTCAGCCAGATCCGAACGCCTTAAGGGCTGATTCTGAGGCCAGAGTGCTGTTTAGGAAATCTGCCATTCTATGAGTCTGCTGTGTATCCTGCTTCCCATGTTGGGAATTTTCATAAGATATTAGTCTTTTTTCATAAATGTAATGGATTTTTAAGTTTTTGTAACAATTAAAGCTGTGTTGGCTTTTTTTCTCAGTCTTTACATAACTGTTTCTTTTTGGACCATATTCCCAGTCTGTATCTTGGTCACAGGATATTGGTTTTCTCCACATCGGTGATTGGGCCTATTTGGTCATCATCCACTTGTTAAATACAAATACTTTCTTAATTAGAAGGGGATCTGTGTAGCTGATGATGATGTTATCTTTCAATTAGAAAGTGAGGCAGTTTCTCTCCCGCATCAGGTGAGTAGGAATTCTAAGAGATATTTACTGAACAAGATTAAGTTTACAAAATGTAGGCTTCGAGTAAGATGTGGGAACTGAGAACTATTGTGAATCTGTAGATATTCACATGAAGAATAATTTTCTATAGTTGCCAACATTCTCATTAAAATATAAGATTTATCCAGATAGCACACAATCTCTTTCAAACAGAAATTTGGTTAATCCCAGCTATTTGTATGCTATACACTGGTTGGTTGAGTTGCTCCAGAAACAGATTTTAAATTGATTTTCCTCTTTTGAAGCTGAGTTTTTATACTCCCCTGATGTTGTCCAGGTGAGTAATTCATATAGGATTTTAGAAATGGGATAGATTTCTATCTCTCTAGCCTCCTCTTGATATGGTATAGATTTAAGTCTCCATCTCATTCACCAACACAATCTCAGCCCCTTTGATCTTTCAAAATTTGTTAAAATCTTTGCTTCTGTGATGGATTTATTGTGCTCAGCACTAACAAAATGTGTTTTTTGTATGAGGATAGGGAGCCAACTATTTTTAATTCAATCAGAGATGTCGAATGTAAATGCTATTTATTCTCGTATTTTAAAATTATAATCTATTTTTATATTTCCTATAATTATATTTTTACACATGCACTATTTTTCTCAAATTCATTTGTTAATGTTTATTTGATGCTTTTTAATTTGTCTAGATTTGTTATACATTGCATCTTGCATTTTTGTGTTTTATAAATTTTCAAATAATTTCAAATTTAGGAAAACATTGTTCTAGGAACTCCGATAATCATTAAGATATTTGAATAAGCAATCCTATCAATATTCACTTTCTAGTACACACAGGTATTTTCACATGCACTTTCTCAATCAATCTTCTACCTTGACGTGAAAATTGTAACTTCATATATTAGCTAAAATTTTATGTTTTTTTTTTTGCTACATTATGTTGTTATTGCATGTGACAGGTCTCTTTCCTCTTATGTGCAATGCTTGTAGGTCCTATTTTTATGGTTAAGTAATATTCCATGTGAAAATAGCACTTTTTTGTATATAACTCTTCTGATAGCCATATTATACAGATTTGAAGGGTTTATCAATGAAGATTTGAATTTTGCCTTTTGTGCACGTTTCCTCCTGAGTGAAACCTAAAATCAAATTGCTGTGTCATAGCATAAGTGAATTTTAACTTTATAAGAAATGCTGAAACCTGTTAAAATGTGATTATAATTTTTTTCCCTTTTTTTAAAGAATTATTTTATTTGTTTGAAAGACAGAGTTACAGAGAGAGAGAGAGAGCCAGAGGGAGATCTCTTCCATTTCTCTGGTTCAGTCCCCAAATGACTTCTACAGACAGAGCTGAGCTGATTGGAAGTCAGGAGCTTCTTCCGGGTCTCCCATGCAGGTGCAGGGACCCAAGGAATTGGGCCATCTTCTACTGCTTTCCCAGGCCATAGAAGCAAGCTGGATTGGAAGAGGAGCAGCCAGGACTTGAACCGGTGCCCATATGAGATGCCAGCACTGCAGACTGGGGCTTTAACCTGCTGTGCCACAGCTCCGGCCCCATCATCTTTTTCAGTTACACTGAAGAATGAGGTTTCTGCTTGTTCAGTGTCTGCTGTAATATCTGCAATGGTTCATCATTTTAATTTCGACATTCTGGAGACTGTGTAGCGGTAACTGAATATGGTTTTAATTTGCATTTTGCTGCTTACTGCTGAGGTGGTTCATTTTTATGTGCTCATTAAGCATCATGTATCTTATGCGAAATATGATTTCCAATCATTTGTTCAGTTTTTATTGGATTGTTTATTTTTTATTGTTGAGTATATGAGTTTTGTATAAATTCTGAATAAGATTATTTTGTTCAATATACAGATGAACAATATTTTCCTGATTTGCTTTGACTTTTCAATTTGTTAATTGTGACTTTTGGTGAACAGAATATTTTAATTTTCAAAACGTCCAATTTTTCTTTAATGAATAGTGCTGCAGTGACCTATCTCAGAAATATTTATTTACTGATTTTTTCTTATGAAATCTTTACAGTATTAGTATTTAGATTTATGTCTATGATTCATTCCAGACTAATTATTTTGAAAACAGTAATAAGGCATCAAGGTTGGTGAAGACTTCTTTCCAAATGTATATCCACTTTATTAAAATATAGTTTTGTTTTGTCCATTGAATTACTTTGATATCATCATTGCAATGATGAAATCGTTCCTTTTTGGAAACTCTATTGCATTTCAATACCTCATTTTATAACCTTTAACCCATGTCACAAAATATTGCAAGATATTTATTTATTATCTCCTTAACTACTTTTTAAAAATTGCCCTATTATACAAACAAGAGAAAGCATAAATATATAAACAAGTAACTTGCTCAAATGCACCACTAGTGGATGTTTTAGAATTCTATCCCAGGGGCTGGTGCTGTGGCACAGCTGGTTAACACTCTGGCCTGAAGCGCCAGCATCCCATATGGGTGCTGGTTCGAGACCCGGCCCCTCCTCTTCCGATCCAGCTCTCTGGTATGGCCTGGGAAAGCAGTGGAGGATGGCCTGGGTCCTTGGGCCCCTGCACCCACATGGGAGACCTGGAGGAAGCTCCTGGCTCTTGGCTTCGGATTGGTGCAGTTCTGGCCATTGCAGCCAATTGTGGAGTGA
Source organism: Oryctolagus cuniculus (assembly GCF_964237555.1). Taxonomy (NCBI): domain Eukaryota; kingdom Metazoa; phylum Chordata; class Mammalia; order Lagomorpha; family Leporidae; genus Oryctolagus; species Oryctolagus cuniculus. The sequence continues at coordinate 14,920,095 of NC_091445.1, read as the reverse complement.
ACCATAGGATGGAAGACCTCTCTCTCTCTCGGCCTCTCCTCTTTCTGTGTAACTCTGACTTTCGAATAAATAAATAAATCTTTAAAAAAAAGAATTCTAGCCCAGATGTGACTCCATTACTCGTGGCAGTTCTCTAACTCACATTCTCTCAGCAAGCATTAAAGAATCCCCCAAATACACCAGTTGATAAATATGAGTATCTAACACTCTTCTAAGTAACAGGAGGGTGTATAATATGTTTCTTCCTTCAGAATGTCTACAATTAAATGGTGGCAATCTGGAGAGTAGAAAATTTTTCATGTATATAAGTATTAATATGCATGATGTGTCAAAATTAAGTATCCTGGAAGGTATGCTTTTCATGTGTGTCAGAATATCACATAAAAAAGAACCTTAATATAATTCCCTAAAATATTTTTACTTGTTGGCAGAAACAAACAAATTAAAATGTCTCCATGTCTTCTACCCACTGGCTTTTGTCCTATAATAAGCAGACAAAGCCACTCAGTACGTCTGACAGTCTGGATCTATGCACACTATGTCTGAATTATTACTCACCATTTGTTACCCTGCTAATAAAAACAGTATAATATGCTATCTTGTCACATTAAATCTGCAATGGAAATCTTATTATATTTCAAGAAACGGTTTATCATGTTATCTAAAATACTTGTGTAGAACAAGGTTTGCCACCATTCCTGTGGCTACTAACGAAATACAGATAGGGCTAAAAGTTGTAACATTAAGCTTTTCAACTTTTTATAACACACAAGAGTACTGAGCGGTTAGTGCCTTTCCACCAAATCGGCAGGACAGAGCTATGGCTCCGGATATCACAGTCGTGAGTCATATCGTGATGCTCCTAGGTATTCACAACACAATGCTGTTTTTTTCTTTAAGTAAACATAATGAAATATCTTATCAAGCAAAGAGAAAACAAAAGATGTTGAATGAAAGAAAATTAACCCATGATAATTTCCTTAAAGTAGTTACTTAGGAATGAGTGTTTGGTTCCTTGGTAAAGACACAAGCTTTGGACACTCTCATCTCATGTCAGAATGCCTGGGCTCCAGTCCTGGCTCCCTCCTAATTCCAGCTTCCTATGAATGCACATTCTGGAAGGTAGAAAATGATGGCTTAATTACCTGGGTCCCTGTAACCCAGGTAGGAAACACAGGTGTGTGCCTGGCTCCTAGCTTTAGCTTGGCCCAGCCCCAGCTATTGTGGGCATATTGGGAGTGGACCAGCAATTGAGAATTGTATTTCTGTCTTTTCTTTCTCTGGCTCTAAAATTAGCAAGTAAAATGAAATTAAAATTAAAAAGTGGTTACATAAAAATGATAATACTATAGTAAACTAGTTCAAAGATAAAAATTAGTTATTATATTTATTTTAAGCCATTAGATCATTGGGTTTTGTTGCCCAAAACTTCTCTGTTTTTTAAACAATTACTTATTTATTTGAAAGTCAGAGTTACAGAGAGAGAGAGAGAGAGAGAGAGACTTCCCATCTGCTGGTTCACTCCACAGATGGCTGCAATGCCCAGAGTCGGGCCAGGCTGAAGTTAGGAGCCAGGAGTTTCATCTAAGATTCCCATGTGGGTGGCAGGGACCCAAACATTTGGATCTTCTTCTACTGCTTTCCCCAAGGCATTAGCAGGGAGCTGGATCAGAAGTGGAACAGCCAGGATGAACTGGCACCCATATGGAAGGCTGGCACTGCAGGTGACAGCTTTACCCACTGTGCCTCAGTGCCAGCCTCTTCTCAGAATTTCTATAGTAGAGACTTAAAGCTGCAGGGCTTTATCTGTAATTAGCTTAGGGTAGGTAATACACTGAATAAAACCAAAACAGAGAACAAAACACTAAATAAGAATCACAATTATTACAGGAAACTTGATCCTCCTTCTACCATAGTACTATTATCAATATATCAAAAAACTTAAAACCACATACATGCCATATGAACATATTATCACCATAGTTGGTAATGCTATTGAAAATACTTGGAATCAAGATTTAAAATGAATAACGTTCACTACTTGTGTTTTTTTCTTAATTCATCTCTACTCTAGATCTTTATGATTTACGGAAAGGAAATTTTTTAGTATAATGTACATACACTTTGTGATTTGACACATGAGGAAAGTAAGCATTTGTTACCTATTCCAAATTAAGTTAAATATGTATTTATAATTTAAGGCATATTCATTAGCAAAACATAGGAAACAGTTCAGAAATAAAAAAATTTCATGAGTTCCAGAAAACATTTTTAAAATGTTAATTTTATCAAATAATGAAAGAAACACAATTCAAGGAAAGCTGTTCACTATTCAGTTCCATAAGAGTTCATTTAGTGATTCTGTCCATGTAATTATTTTCTCTAAATATTTATTTCACCTTTGTTTTACCAATTTCCTGCTCAACACCTTAATGTTCTCATGCTAGTGCTCGTTAAGGAATTAGGGACTTGCAAGGAGTGTAGAGTATCAAGCATCTCTACTCACACTTTTAGTCTTAGTGCAGAAACTTCCGTTTTTGTAATCTTATTAGGGAAAAATGCAAACGCAATGGGGAAAGCAATGGGGAGGGAGGAAGGGAGTGGGGGGGGGAAGGAAGGAAGGAAGGAAGGAAGGAAGGAAGGAAGGAAGGAGTAAAAGGAGGGAGGGAGGGATGATATCTAGAATTTCCTTTGGGAAGTGGAGAACATCACTGTTAAATAGTTGAATCTTGTTTTGGAGAATACCACATGATTATCTCCCTGCTAAAGAGAGAAAGAAAATTCTATCTACACTATTCCTCTCAAGACTTGGGTTACCTCATTTAAAAGCCTCTAGGACATTACTGTTAATACTGTGCTATTGGTGCAGAGGCAGCTGACATGAGTCCGTCAGTTATCAGTAGCACAAGGCAGAGTAGATTTCAGGTTTTCTGCAGTGCTATTAAAAGAGTTTGCTTTTCAAGTCTCTACATGTGTGTGCAGAGTGTGTGTGTATGTGTAATTTTTGTGCTTCTGTTTCAAATAACCTGTTCTATGTCTAGAAAGGTGGATGATAATAAAAACTGATAGATCTGAATCACCATAAAGTTAAAATGTGATATGCTCACAGGATACCTTAATACATGTACATTGTTAAAGCATACAGTTTTTTCAAAGATAAAAAAAAAAAAAAACATCAGTGTCACGAGTTAGAAGACTCCTGCATAGCTCAGTGAGCCCTTGAATTTGGCCTTAAACCTGGAGAAGGTGTCTTTGTTGTTGCCCCATCAGAGTCTGCACCTATATACTTTAAGAAAAATAGTCATCTTTTATTCAAGCCTTTCTTGATTTTTTCCTAACAAGACCAAAGCAAGTTTCCACAAGAGACATTTATGGTAAGAATGCAAATAAGGGTTAGGTTTAACCTACACAGGACCCTAATCAACCAGATCTTAATCAACCAGATCAGTCCCCAATCTCAGGCAAACTGCTTTATTCACTTTTCTTAGCATTTCAAGGGGCAGATTCACCTTTAACTCAAAGTAATCAGTCTTTCTCCCAGAGTACCGCTGATGTATCAATGAATCAACCAAGTTTGTCACTGACATCATTTATGCATACTGAGCTTTTCATTTTTGCATAATTATGGTACCCAAATGGAGCATAAAGTGAAATGCTGAACCTACAATCAGCCTTGTTTCTGATCCTGAAATCTTGAATACTTTACCCAGCCTTCCTTCTGAAGGTGTCGCTACTCTTCCTTCGGAAACTTCTATGATGGCTCTCACAAAGGGACTTGTATTTTAGGCACCAGAATTCACTAAGACCCAGCATTCCCCTCTCCCACCTCAGTAGAATCTTAAAAACTCAGAAATAATTTGCTCTAAAATATTTTTTTAAAAATTTTTCTGATTGTTACTTTTTAATTTATTAATACAGGGAGAGCAGATTTCATGAATTTCATAGATAGGATTCCAAGAACATGATACTTTTCTGTCTCCCTTCCTCCTCCTCCTCCTTTCTTTCCTTTTTTTGTCTTGATTTTTTGAAATAACACACTTTCAATTTACTTTATAGTAACAGGCTCAACACTCCTCTAAACAAAGAGCTGTACAAGTGAACAGTAGTAAGATTACTGTTCCACAGGGCATAAACAGGGGTTGTGGACAATAATCAAGTCACAAAAAGTCAGTTTAGTTAGATACACATTTTTTTGTTTTGTTTTTGTTTTGGTACTCTATATATTAGCTACAGCCAATCAGAGAAAACCTATGAAATTTCTCTTTTGGGGTCTAGCTTATTTCACCAAGCATAATGGTCTCCAGTTACATCCATTTTGATGCAAAAGACAGGATTTCATTCTGTTTTATGACTAAGAAGTATTCCATCATGTATATGTCCCACATTTTCTTTTTCCAGTCATCAGCTGAAGGACGTCTGGGTTGATTCCATATCCTAGCCATGGTGAATCGAGCGGCTGTAAACATGGGGGTACAGATAACTTTCATTGGCTGATGTAATTTCATTTTGGTATATTAACCTTGGAGAAAGCATTGGTTTTACAACCAAAACAATGTGCCAACAATTTCAAGTTTGGTCACTTACCAGATTTGACATTTCAAGGAAGACATTGACCTCTGAGGCTCTCAATTCTCTTAGTAAAATCATAAAATAGTGATAATAGCTCCTTTCCAGATTATTTGTGAGGATATGCTGTAGATGAACAGGTGAAATTCTGGACCACATCACCCTCTGACATTTACAATGTCCAAATCAAGCCTAACCAGGCCTCTTTTTACCAAAGAATTAGGTGTCTCCCACCTATTCCTTATACAAGCAATAGGCCAATCATTAATTTATACTGCATATCAAGGCCATTAAGACCCATCCCTCAGTGATAAGCAATAGTCCCTAAAGTAAAACACCTCCCTTAGCAAAGGGGATGATGGGATATCTCCATTCCCAATTCACTGGGGGCGGGGGGAGGGGGACAAACAAGAATTAAACCAGTGAAGAGTGATGCTTTGGTCCAAACTGAAGTATAGCAAACTTGGGACTTTTTATTTAGCAATGCCTCCTAGACTTTTCAAAAGATTTTCCTAAGAGTATGTATAGCTAACTAACCCCATGTCTGAGTTCACTAAGCTAGGTACAGCTCTTTTCCCACACTGAAAACTGTCTTTTTCCTTAGAATCAATGAGCTACTCCCTGAGAGTAACAAAAAGGTAAAGTTGCAGGGAAATTATTTCTATCAGTCAAATACCAAAGTCTTCATGCCTCTCCTTCTACCTAAAAATAGAAAGAGCAGTGTAACCACACCATCATTAAGCCTTTCCATTTTACTTTTTTTATGTCAGTAGTTCTTTAAGTGTGATGAGAGAACTCTGGAGGTTCCCATGAACTGTGGAGTTTGTGAAATCCTGCCTTTTCAAGGTGCATATCTGTGTTAGAGCAGATTTTCTTCAAATGCTTCTGCTGAAGCAAGATGTCAAGTGAGGTTGAATACAGAATCAGAAATGAGAATCCGGTTGACTTCTATGAAGCCCACCAATGAAACTGAAAAATTTTCAAACAATTCCACTCTTCTTTCTCATACTTAGCTTGAGTGCAGAACTACTTTTAATTTATTTATATTAACAAGTTGTTATCTGTTTCCATAATGAAATATCTAAGATGCAATAATAACCTTTTTTAATTTTTTTTTTGCCAGGCAGAGTTAGACAGTGAGAGAGAGAGAGAGAGAGAGAGAGAGAAAGATCTTTCTTTTTCCATTGGTTCACCCCCCAAGCGGCCGCTACAGCCAGCGCTGTACTGATCCGAAGCCAGGAGCCAGGTGCTTCTCCTGGTCTCCCATGTGGGTGCAGGGCCCAAGCACTTCGGCCATCCTCCACTGCACTCCCTGGCCACAGCAGAGAGCTGGCCTGGAAGAGGGGCAACCGGGACAGAATCCGACGCCCTAACCGGGACTACAACCTGGGGTGCCGGCACCACAGGAGGAGGATTAGCCTAGTAAGCCGGGGCGCTGGCCCACAATAATAACCTTTTAAAAAAGAGATTTGTTTATCTTCTGGTTTTGGTGGCTGAAAACACAGACAGCATGGCCACAGCTCTGGGGAGGCCCCTCTTTCTGTACCATTTTATCGTGGATGACCCAGGTGGGAAGCAGAGATCACAGGATGATGATCCGCCCCCGTGTCCCCCGCGCAGGACCCTGGTGGGCCTGGGCAGCCCGGTGAGGACCTGCGGGCCGCTGATGGATGAGGACGTGGTCAGGCTGCGGCCCTGTGAGAAGAAGCGGCTGGACATCCGCGGCAAGCTGTACCTGGCGCCCCTCACCACGTGCGAGAACCTACCCTTTCGGCGGATCTGCAAGCGCTTGGGGGCCGACGTGTCGTGCGGGGAGATGGCCGATGGCCATGTGCACCAACCTCCTGCAGGGCCAGACGGCCGAGTGGGCGCTGCTGAAACGCCACGAGTGCGAGGACGCCTTTGGGGTCTAGCTCGAGGGAGCGTTCCCAGACACCATGACCAAGTGCGCCGAGCTGCTGAACCGCACGCTCGACGTGGACTTCGTGGACTTCAACGTCGGCTGCCCCATCGACCTCGTGTACAAGAAGGGCGGCGGCTGCGCGCTCATGAGCCGCACGGCCAAGTTCCAGCAGATCCTGCGGGGCATGGACCAGGTGCTGGACGTGCCGGTGACCGCGAAGATCCGCACGGGCGTCCAGGAGCGCGTGAACCTGGTGCACCGCCCGCTGCCCGAGCTGCGGGCCTGGGGCGCGGCGCTCGTCACGCTCCACGGCCGCTCGCGGGAGCAGCGCTACAGCCGGCAGGCCGACTGGGACTACATCGCGTAGTGCGCCAGGGCCGCCAGTCCCATGCCGCTGTTCTTTCTGCAACGAGGACGCCAACCGCGCCGTGCAGACCGGGGTGGCCGGCGTCATGGTGGCCCTCGGCGCCCTGCTGAAGCCCTGGCTGTTCACGGAGATCAGGGAGCAGCGGCACTGGGACATCTCGGCCTCCGAGCGCCTGGACGTCCTGCGCGACTTCACCCGCTACGGCCTGGAGCACTGGGCCTCGGACACGCAGGGCGTGGAGAAGACGCGCCGCTTCCTGCTCGAGTGCTGTAGTTCCTGTGCCTGTGGGGCTGCTGGAGCGACTCCCACAGAGGATCAACGAGTGGCCGCCCTACTACCTGGGCCGGGACCACCTGGAGACGCTCATGGCCGGCCAGTGGGCGGCCAACTGGACCCGCATCACCGAGATGCTCTTGAGGCCGGTGCCGCCCAACTTCGTCTTCCTCCCGAAGCACAAGACCAACGCCTACAAGTAGCCCCGCACGAACAATAAAGTTTATTCTTCTAAAAAAAAAAATGATCATTCCTCCCAAAGACCAGATTTCCCAGTGGCAAAAATGTTAGCAGATGAATTTGGAACTGCATCCAACATTAAGTCACCAGTAAACCGCCTTTCAGTCCTGGGAGCCATTACATCTGTACAACAAAGACTCAAACTTTATAGCAAAGCACCTCCAAATGGTCTGGTTGTTTACTGTGGAACAATTGTAACAGAAGAAGGAAAGGAAAAGAAAGTCAACAATGACTTTGAACCTTTCAAACCAATTAATACGTCATTGTATTTGTGTGACAACAAATTCCATACGGAGGTTCTTACAGCACTACTTTCAGAGGACAGCAAGTTTGGCTTCATTGTCATAGATGGTAGTGGTGCACTTTTTGGCACACTGCAGGGAAATACAAGAGAAGTCCTGCACAAATTCACTGTGGATCTCCCAAAGAAACACGGTAGAGGAGGTGAGTCAGCCTTGCGTTTTGCCCGTTTAAGAATGGAAAAGCGACACAACTATGTTCGGAAAGTAGCAAAGACTGCTGTACAGCTGTTTATTTCTGGGGACAAAGTGAATGTAGCTGGTCTTGTTTTAGCTGGATCAGCTGACTTTAAAACTGAACTAAGTCAATCTGATATGTTTGATCGGAGGTTGCAATCAAAAGTTTTAAAATTAGTTGATATATCCCATGTTGGTGAAAATGGATTCAACCAAGCTATTGAGTTATCTACTGAGGTCCTCTCCAACGTGCAATTCATTCAAGAGAAGAAATTAATAGGACGATACTTTGATGAAATCAGTCAAGACTTGGCAAGTACTGTTTTGGAGTTGAAGATATGCTAAAAGCTTTGGAAATGGGAGCCGTAGAAATTCTAATAGTCTATGAAAATTTGGATATAATGAGATACATTCTTCATTGCCAAGGCACAGAAGAGGAGAAAATTCTTTACCTAACTCCAGAACAAGAGAAGGATAAACCTCATTTCACAAAGAGGACAGGAACATGAGCTGATCAAGAGCATGCCCCTGTTGGAATGGTTTGCTAACAACTATAAAAAATTTTGGAGCTACATTGGAAATTGTCACAGATAAGTCACAAGAAGGATCCCAGTTTGTGGAAGGATTTGGTGGAATTGGAGGTATCTTGCAGTACCAAGCAGATTTCCAGGGAATGGAATATCAAGGAAGAGATGATGAATTTTTTGACCCTGATGACTACTAGGTAGTCGACATGGGTCCGGCAAAACGTGCCTTGCCCTCCAGCATCCAACCCAAGGAGCATACCTGTGGTGGAATCCAAACAGATCCCTGCCTTACAATTGGAACATTTCCAGAACTCAATCCATGAGCATTGGATATCGAAAAGAAAACCGAAACAAAACCAGGCCCAACCCTACACTTTCGTTTGTCATGGTGTCAGCGCAGCAGCCTACAACTAAGTTCCTAAATGCCACTTTGGACTAATTTTAAAAAGAATCCCAATTTTTACTTTTACTCGATGGTGAAATTGGTTGCTCTTGTGTTTTATGAAAAAATTATTTTTTAACCTTCATACATAGAAGCAAAAATACTTTAACTGCTGTAAACCTTCAAAAGTTAATAGAAGTGAGATCATACTGGTTTGTTTCTTATTTTGATTGGAGAAAAATTAAATTGCTGCATTTCGCAGTGACCCATTTACATGGCATTCTCAGCTTAGACTGCATAAGAAGAAATATATGCGGTGAAATGTTGGAACCATTTCTCTCTTGGTCTCTGTTTAATGTTGAAAGGGTGAGCTAATAGGAGGCAATGTCATCTTCACTCCCTCACACTCTCCCTTCTCCTACAGACTGTCAATTTCAAGGATGCAAACTGCATTGCAAGGTCAAACTGACCCAAGAAGCATCTGGGCCAGTGCACTGTTTACTTCCATGTGTTTGGCAGCCACTTTTGGGCACAGCATTTGGGAGCCCTTTGTATCAGGGGACAGGGAAGGGCCTAGTACTTGTTCTTTATAACAATCTCTAGGAAAGCTAAGCAGGGTCCCTTTAACCTCTCCCATGGGCAGGAGTCTCGATAACCTTACCACCTACCATAAGATTCCACATCTCATGTCACCACACTTGGGACCAAGCTTGTGAAACGTGTGCTCACAGGGACAAAGTACTGGGGAAAGGCTTATCATTAATATATATAAAGACACATGTAAATATTTGTTAAAGTGTTTGCTTTAACTCCAATTTGCCAAATCACTTCAAAGATACTCGAAAAAATGAGTCCAAAAGATCTTCAGTCTAAGAAGTGACAGTGTCAGAATTCACACAATCTGAAACTGCATTCAATATTTTTCATATTTCTCCTATCAAAGGCTGATTCCTCTAATTACTTAGCCTGTTGTGATCATAAAATAGCTTCTGTACACAACTTCTGTACTCCACATAGGAGTACAGGTTGTAGTTCTAAAAGTCTTTTATTTGCCTTCTCTCATTAAAATCCACCAAAGTAGATTTTATCATTATTTTCAAGACAAATGGAATAAAATTCATACAAATATCTTGGTCACCAAGATTGCAGACTAGCAGGTAGTCAATGCCCATTGACCTTGAATCTATAAAACTTTTCAGGTACGCCTAAAATTCAATCAAAAGTCAAATCATGAAATTGTTCTTCACTCCACTGCCAAGGTCATAGTTAAATTGCCATCCACAAAAGCAAATCGCTGAATGGAAATATACTTTTATATTTGTGCTGTGTGTAGCACTTACCAAAAACAAAACAAAACAAATGAAAACCTTCTAGAAAAATTGAAGTGACTGAAAGTTTTAGTAACAACTCATAATGTGCTTTGTCATAAGTGTTATGGCCTGAAGTTTTCTTCCTCACCTTGATTTTTTCGCATCGTGTCTTAGATCTGGACCTAATAGTGATGACAGTCTCAGTTGTCTTTCAATCCTGATTTTCATAACTATTATTTGTTCAGCATCTGACAGAGGTCTAATATCTTCAGTAATGATTCACAGAGTGAACACTTTTCACTTTTGGTGGTTTAAATATCTGTCTATATAAGGTAACACCTAGAAAACAAACTTTCTATTTTTGAGAAAAGTGGAATTAGTTACCAGTAGCATGGTATCCCAGAGATCTATTATCCATGGAAGGTAAATGGATATTATAATTTACTACCCTAGAACATAATGATAAATTGTCTAATTTTGGGCATAATATCAGCTTTTCTGAGGAAATTCTACATTGTAAATGCAAATATAACATCTTAGATTACACACACACACACGCTCACCACACACACACAATATCCTCTCTATATAGATAATATTTATATACATATATTATGTATATTAAATCCAAAGAGAAGTAAATGTTTAAAAAGTTTTTGCTTTATCTTATAATTTGATACATATGAATGTGTATGTAGCACAAAGTTACTTTGGAGGTACTCAAAATCTATATATATACACGTATATGTATACTATACACACATACACACACACACACACACGGGGGTGCAGTGTGCCACACTAATATATTGATTATACCTCATGGGACTAGTGTGCTAAGGAATATACTTTGAGTAACTGTGGGTTACATATTGCTTTTGAATATTTATCTAAGTAAAGATAGATCCTAGAATAACTTGTGTGTGTGTGTACAAGTTGGCAACAGGTAATTTCCAGTGTTGATACATGGTAAGTACATGGGGACATTTTTAGTCCAGAGAATCATCCTACTGCCCTCCAAGACTTCCTTTGGGATGTATTGGCATCTCTGACTACCCAAAGCTGATCTGGATGTTTCTTTGAAATTGTTTATTTTCTTTTTTCTGACCTTCTTCAGTCATTAGAAAACCTGGATAGGAATTCTGGGCATGTTGCTTAATACATATCAATATATACCAAAATTAGCAGGGTTAAGACAACTTCAAGACACAATAGAATCAATCAGTGAATGATTGGACTGTGATATGGACTCAGTGTTATTATCCATTTTATATAATTTTATTTTCCCAAACAATATCCAACAACTGGACCCTAAGTATTTTACTTCAAAACGTATCCTGAACCAAGCCTCTTAGCTGAGTTCCGATGCCATCCTCATCAGCAATAGCTTTCTAATTTCGTAGTGACTTATAATAAACTACCTAAAATTACCTCAATCTTCACTTCACCTGCTTAGGACACTTCACTGGTTTACAAATTCCTAAATCTATTTAAAAATAATCTATCTTCTGCTTATTACTTTTTTTCTCAATTTCTTCTGCCCATTTTCTAAACATATTGTATTTCCATTCCTGTAAGCTGACTTTTGCCTTGGGATTTTTGTGCTAAGATTTCCATTTCTGTGTCATGTTCTTTTCACTTCTGCTTAACTGGTGCAAAGTACCATACAGATTTCAAACTAATATACCTTTCACATATCAGCCATTATACGGTGTCCACACAATCAATTTGCATAAAATTTGCTGCTAAATTGCTTGCTATTATTATCCATCTATTCTCAAAAATATAAGGCCAATTAATGTGATTTTGATTTTTTCCTACACAGATAAGCTTCTGATTACAGTAGACAATAAGTATTTGCAGAATCAATGTTGGATAAATAAGATTAAGAAAGGATTACTGAAAAGGGAAATTATGTCTGTATGTCATAGTAATATTCATTCATTATCTGTTGACAAATTTTGGTTTATATATGCAAGATGACGTACCTATATATGTACAAAATGGTATTTTACATATAATTTGGAATGATTAAATTAACTAACATATTCATCATCTCAAATATTTCATCTTTATATTTCATCTTTTTGTGTTATAGTTCTGGGAAATCTTATAGAGCCACATAGAACTGTAACGTGAAATGATTTGACTCACAATCTTGGAAAATGTTCCATGTGTCACCAATTCAGATTTGAGGGGAGATTGTTCTCTTGTTATAAACAAAACTATTGTTCAATGAGTTATGTCTAAATTGTACTATAATAAAGCATTATTTTAAGAATAGTTTTGTCAAAGTGAGCACAGCAGTGAACAATCTTCTATTTCACTACATCAAGGATGCTGGTAGATATGAATATATAATTATTAGAATCACACTTTTGAAACAAGCATCTTTTAGCAATTTTTCAATATTGCTATTTCATGTTGAGTACCAGATGTCAGAAGAGTTGAAAACATGTTTATTTTGGTCTCTTGGTCCTTCAAGATTTTTCTGACTCAATATCTTTCTCATCTTTCATGGATGTGTATTTAGCTGTATTGAGAGAACAAACTTGGAAGAGCAGCAATCTGCATACTTCTAAAAGAAATGATTGGGCCACCTGCACTTTTGGAAAATTGTAGAAAAGCCATAGAAAATTTTCTAGGCAGGAGATATCAATAAATAATATTTTAAAAATTTTGGATCTCAGAGGAATATGGAGCCTTATTGAGGTTCCAGCTTTTACATTTAAGAAAAAAAGTATATATATATATACACACACACACACATTTATATAAAGTGACCTTGGTGATTTATAAATCTCAAGGAAAAGAAGTTGATAAAGTTTAATTTCATTCTTAGCTCAAAAGAAATGGTGAAATACACATTTATAATTCTCAAACAACATGTTTAAATAAATGTGGGTTCTTAACATTTCTTTCTCTCTCTCTCTCTCCCTTCCTCCTTCCCTCCTCCCACCTCCCATACTGCCTCTCCTTACTCTAACCTGACCTCTCTTGGAGAGTTTCAACGCACAATAGCTATTAGAAGCTCTAGAATTCAATATAAAGAAGTTTAACCTTGTTCTTCACAGGCTTGCTTCTCTATGAGTCCTGTAATATATGCATAACACTCTCAGTGAAATAATGATTTATATGAGAATACTTGCTTAATCAAGATGCAATAGAATGTGCAGGAAAAAGAGAACTAAAGTAAAAGATTACTTCTTCAAGACCACCCCATGTAACTGAGCAAAACTCTCAGATTTTACAGAGTTAACTAGAAATAACTTTATCCTGAGTCACAGATTAAGTTATGAATTCATAGTCATCTCCCCAGAAATGCTAAATCATTTTAGTTGTTATTTCTTGCTGTAAACCTGGAAAAAGTGATATTGATCTCAGGCAGAAAAAAATTCTATACTTGGATTCAGTACAAGGTTATTCTACTGATAAAGAAACCCCTAAATACCTTCAAGTTTACATTTTTATTACTACTATTTTTTAAAAATATTTTTATTTGGGAGTCAGAGACAGGGACAAAGAAGGAGGGAGGGGGGGGGAGAGAGACAGAGAGACAGAGAAAGACAGAGAGAATACATTCCCATCTCCTGTTCACTCTCTAAATGCCCACAACTGCTGGTATCAGGTGGAGTTGAAGCCAAGAGCTGGGACCTCAATCCAGATTTCTCGTATGTGTGATAGTAACCCAGTTTCCGCCATCCTTGCTGCTTCCTAAGCTCTGCATTAACACGAACCTGGAATTGGCAGTGAAAGTTATATACGGAGCTCAGTTACTCTGAGGTAGGATGCTGGGATATTACCTGGTGTCTTAACGGAGGCCATATTGCTAAGTTAAATTTTCACCCTACTGTTCGCTTTAACAGGTGCTTTCCAATTGTTCTGACACTTTTCAGAACCATTTCAAATTACTGAATTAAATTAAAAATGTATAAAATGTAGGTTGCTGTGTGTCAAGAAAACACGACTATATTGATTGCCTATTAATATAATTATACATGCTTGTGTATATTTGAATCAATTAGCCTCATAATCTTATCAATTTTAATGGGATTTTTTTCTCCATAATTAACTGTGCCTTTATGACTTAACTATCATGGCCTAATGCAGGAATTCAAATTCTGAGTAGAAGACAATGAGAATGATTCTATGATATTACAATTTTGAAAATATTTTAACTTATATATGAATGGATTATGTAAGACATTTTCAAGTTTTTTTAAAGATTTTATTTATTTATTTGAGAGGTAGAGTTACAGAGAGTGAGAAAGAGAGAGAGAGAAAGAGAGGGAAAGAGAGAGAGAGAGGTATTCCTTCCGTTGGTTCACTCCCCAAATGGCCACTATGGTCGAAGCTGTGCCGATCCAAAGCCAGGAGCCAGGCACTTCCTCCTGGTCTTCCACGTGGGTGCAGGGGCCCTAACTCTTGGGCCATCTTCTACTTTCCCAGGCCATAGCAGAGAGCTGGATTGGAAAAGGAGCAGCCAGGACTAGAACTGGTGCTCACATGGGATGCCGCCACAGCAGGTGGAGGATTAATCTACTGCACCATGGTGCCGGCCCCTCAAAATTTTATAACTTGAATTAGGCAGGCAAAGAAATATCCCTTTGAAACAGAAATAATAAAAACTTCTTAGGAGATGAAGACACATGATTTGGAGAAGGGGATATTGCACAGAGACTGTTTTAGCAATAGTCTGATGATTCTCCTCTAAATTGCATGCATACCCTGTTCTTTATCACTATTTCTCAGATTGTTGTTCTTGGACTACAGAGGAACAAACTCTATCGTGAAAGACTGTGTTACATACAGGTTACAAATTAGGGGAAAGACATACTGAATGACCCCAATGTACAGAAAAGCATAGCTCCAGCAATGGAAACTTTGTAGAAGAAAATGACTAGATACTAGTGGCTCTCAAAGTGGGTACTCACTTGGGCCGGCGCCGCGGCTCACTAGGCTAATCCTCCGCCTAGCGGCGCCGGCACACCGGGTTCTAGTCCCGGTCGGGGCGCCGGATTCTGTCCCGGTTGCCCCTCTTCCAGGCCAGCCCTCTGCTGTGGCCAGGGAGTGCAGTGGAGGATGGCCCAGGTGCTTGGGCCCTGCACCCCATGGGAGACCAGGAAAAGCACCTGGCTCCTGGCTCCTGCCATCGGATCAGCGCGGTGCGCCGGCCGCAGCGCGCCGGCCGCGGCGGCCATTGGAGGGTGAACCAACGGCAAAAGAAGACCTTTCTCTCTGTCTCTCTCTCTCACTGTCCACTCTGCCTGTCAAAAAAAAAAAAAAAAAAAAAAGTGGGTACTCACTTGAAAAATCCAACAGACTGGGGCCAGCCTGGTGGCACAGTGAGTTAAGTCACTGCCTGAGACACCAGCATCCCATAGGTATGCTGGTTCAAGTCCTGGCTGCTCTTCTTCTGATCCAGTTCCCTGCTAATGTATTTGGGGAAGTAGCATAAGATGTCCCAAGTGCTTAGCTCCTGTTACTCACATGAACGTCTCATAGAAAATCTCTCTTTCTGTCTCTCTATCTCTCTGAGTAACTACTCTGCCTTTCAAATAAATAAATCTTTAAAAAGCATAAATAATATTCCAGAGAATTTGGATTTTTGAATGAATAGCAGTTGAAAAACACAATATACTAAAATAACGTAGTGACATGTTGATATAAAATGTTCTCCACAAAAGTTGTAAAAACTTCAATATCCAAAATATGCATGTGCAGCAGGCACTTTCCCTATGTTGTCATGCATTTTATGGTGGTGAGACTTTTTGTGCAATATGAAGTTAGAATTATGCAAATGTTTACTAGAATAGTAGTTTTGCTTAGCATCAGAAATACACAGTTATAACTCATTTGGTAGGTATTGGGAAGAAATCACTAACCATGTATGAAGTCTTCAAAAAGTTCGCAGAAATGCATATTATGAAACAAATCTATGCATGGATTTCAAAATTTTTTGCACCAAAATGAAGAGCTTCATTCATGTGTTTAATTCACATTCCATTGGATTGAATTACATTTTTTCACAAACATTTTGAAATACTGTGGTACAAACCTAACAGCCTAAGTAAGATATTATATAAATGTTCCATTAAAATCAATAAAAGGCCAGCGCCGTGGCTCAATAGGCTAATCCTCCACCTGTGGAGCCGGCACTCTGGGTTCTAGTCCTCTTTGGGGCGCCAGATTCTGTCCCGGCTGCTCCTCTTCCAGCCCAGCTCTCTGCTGTGGCCCGGGAAGGCAGTGGAGGATGGCCCAAGTGCTTGGGCCCTGCACCCGCATGGGAGAACAGGAGAAGCACCTGGCTCCTGGCTTCAGATCAGTGCAGTGCACCCGCCACAATGCACCGGCCTTAGCGGCCACTTTGGGGGTGAACAAACGGAAAAATGAAGACCTTTCTCTCTGTCTCTCTCTCTCTCACTGTCTAACTCTGCCTGTCAAAAAAATTTAAAAAAATAAAAAATAAATCAGTAAAAGGATGTTCACTTTGTATCGGTTCCATGGACGCTAATTAATGCAAATTCATCAGTTACTAATTTAATGATTTCTTGGAAAATCATCACAGTTCTTTTGCTTTCAATTTTCTTATCTGTCCAGTAATGATAATATTAGCAGCTAAAGCTGCCAAGAATTGTATACAACAAAATACTCAGTTAATATGACAATAAAAATTCATAGATAGTTATCACAGTGATAGACATAATCTGTTAATATACTTGCATCAACAAATTATTTTATTTTTACTGGAATCAAATTATCTTTATATTTATTTTACATTCATGCATCCATTCAACAAATATGTATTGAACACCTATTATAATGCAAATAATTTTGCTTGCTACAGGAAATAAAGCTGAAGTTCTAAGTCCTAAATCACTTGCAATTGTCGGTCTGCTGAGAGAGGATAATGAAATAAACACAAAAATATTCATAAAATTATAGTCCTGTCGAATAACGTAAGATAATGTCACATGGAGTGCTAAACACTTTTGCCATGGAGTCAAAGATAGTGAAACTTGAGCTGATACGTAAGGAGTGAATGGGAGATAACTCTGAACAGGGAGGCGGTGAGGTATTGGAGGAGATAGGACGTGCAAAGCAGAGGTCGGAGTTCTGTAAGTATTACTGAAATAACTAGACTGAGAAAACCACAATGTTTTCCTCAGATTTTCATCAAATGACAGAATTAATTATCTATGGGAATACTGGGTAGTTTTAGATAATAAAATATGCTTTGATTTGTTTCACACCTTTATTTATTTTATTAACTTTATATTTCACTGTCTACCCTGAAAAGATAATTATGTAATTGGTACACGAAGAGCCTCGGGTTGAATATTGTTCATTTGGAATGCACTATCTGCAAAAATGAAAGCAATTAGTTCATCACAGGCAATGCCAAAATTTTAGTACTATAGTATCACTTTAAATTAACTCAGGAATTGAAATACAGGGATTTTGTAGCTACAGAACAAAGAGTGATTATTAAAGAATATATATGGTCACTCAGATAGGTCCTGGTTTCTTATTCAAATGACATGGATTTATTTTAATGTAGCTATCTTCATTTGCTAAAATAGAAATGCCTTTAAAGCTGGCAAAACTTATATTTATCATGCTTTCTGTCCATGCGACATCTGGAACCTCTTTTCTTTGGGGAACTTCAGTCAATGAGGCAGATCCTGCCTCTCAACACAAAAGTTGATGATGCCAGGTGCTTATTTTTCTGGATTCCTTATCAGCCAAGATGGAGCATATGATACCAGTTACTCCAGGCAGGGGCTCAGCTCAGCCCTAGCATCAGGAGAATTGCTAGAAGGAGAGTCGTACATCCTGATGTCCCTGGCACAGCCTGAGTTCATGCTGTTGTCCCAGTATAGTTTATAATGTTACTAATCACTCCTTCACCACCCCCAGAATCCCAGCTCGGATGATGGATTGCACGATCCTCTTAATCATACTGAATCTTCTCTGGATGTGACAGGTGCAGCAGGACTAAATTCAAGGATCATAAGTCCCAAATGGTCTAGAGGTGACTCCTGGTGCCCTGTGTGAAAGGTATAGCCTGCAGCTTTGGACAGGAGACGGTGGAAGCAGGACTTCCCTTCATGGAACAATTTTTGGAATTATTCGTCTATTCATCTGCCTTTACCCACACAATTCTCTACTTCAGGCCTACCAGGGGTAAAGTAAATTGTTCAATACTATTTTCTTCCCTGTCTTCACTTAAGGTTTGCTTGGAACTCTTTAAGAATCAATTCTGTTACCCGTTCAAAGTTCTTGATATGTTGTTAAGGCATAAATTATTTTCTTCTTTCTTAAAATGTTGATTTCCCTTTGCTCTTAGTCATTAGTCTATATGCAGCCACATGAATAGCATTTCTCAATATTCTGTGACAAAGTAATGCATTTTATCATCTTTTAGAATGTTACACCTTCCACTTTTTAAAAAGAACTAATTCATTTACTTTTTCAGTTATGTTCAACTATAATTTGATTTTAAATTTGTACTTTTAAATATATGATTGACATACCTTTGAAATTTTTGTGATTTATGACAGTTCCAAGGAAAAATGTCAGATAACAGAAATGATGTTATGTGTTTATTGGTATCACCATATTACTAAGGAATAATCAATGTTACTAACCCAGCTCCATCGTCTGACTCCAGTTTCCTACTAATGCAAACCCTGGGAGGCAGCAATGATGACTCAGTTATCTTGGTTCCCATCACAGTGAAAGAGTCCTGGATTGAATTTCTGGCTCAGAGCTTCAGCACCAGCCCAGTTGTGAGCATTGTGGGCATCTGGGCAGTGAACCTGCGGAAGGGAGCTCGCTCTCTGTCCTTCCCGCTCTCATTCTCTTTCTCACCCCCAAAATAATAAATATGAAAAATAACTATTAAGATCATTATAATGGTGAGAATTAATACCTATTAAAGAGTGCATGGTATGATTAATAGAAACTATGCAATTGTTCAATATTTAAATTAATTCCTGTAATCCAAATCTTTCATTCATTTGAATAAAACATTTTACTTTTGAGAAAACAATATGGTTAAGCTCCAAATCATTTGAGGGTCAATTATCATTTCAACATATGGTTGTCACAGAAAATCATTGAATCAGACAATATCATGTGGATAGATGGAAACTGGCTGTGTTGGGAGGTCTTGCATTCAGTAAATGAGCAAAGCTAGAAATCAAGGTTTCCTGCGACTCCCTGCTTTGTAGTGGAGAGTTCATTTTTAGATGCTTCCCAGAATTCCCCTTAAAGTCTAACAATGTGCATCTTTTATCTGAGTGGGAGGATGATGCAATATTTATTTAGAGCCTATAAATAAAACCACTTTGATCTCTGTTCCTGGGTATGATATAGGAAGTGATTTCAGGACAATGGTTTCAATTAAAGCAAGATGAAATTGAATTGTAAAAATTATATTTTTTTTATTTTCAAATTAACTGAGAGGCAGGGAGAGAGAAATACACATATGGAAATAGAGATAGGAGAGAGAGAGAGAGAGGAAGGAAGGAAGCAAAGAAGGAAGGAAGGAAGGAAGGAAGGAGGAAGGAAGGAAAGGAGGAAGGAAGGAAGGAAGCAAAGAAGGAAGGAAAGGAGGGAGGAAGGAAAGGTGGGAAGGAAAGGAGGGAGGAAGGGAGGGTAGAAGAGAGGGAGGGTGGGAAGGAGGAAGGGAGGGAGAAAGAGCCAGCTTCCATCTGATGTTTGACTCCTCTAAAGCCAGTAACAGCCAAGACTTCTGGACTTCTGTCCAGGTCTCCCACGAGGATAGCAGGAACCGAGTAACTTGACCCACCAATGGTGCCTCCAAAGATCTGCATTAATAGGAAGCTGATTTTGTGAGCCAAGGCTGGGGCTTGAGCCCAGGTACTCCCACACAGGACATGGGCATCTTAACTAGCTCTTACCCACTAGGCCAAATACCTGCACCCCAAATAATGTTCTTAAACTATTAGAGAGATGTGACTGTAGAAGTACTAGTTGAACAGAATTCCAAGGTGGAAAGAGTCTTCTAAAGGAGGGTTTAGTCCCAAACAATTTTTTCCCTACAGGCATTCGTGGGCTTGAGTTGAAGATGGTGATGAGCACAAGGAGCAAGGCTGGCATTGATTCAAATAAAAATCAGCAAAGTCAAGGCTGCATGAAGCTGGAGGAGCAACCTGGGATTCTGGGGTCAACACAATAATCAGAATACCTGGACAAAGAAAAATCCTCTGAAATGAGTAATTTTTTCAAAGTTGGAACAAAAATCTTCTGGGTTAAAAGTAAATTTGCTTCAGACAAACAGAAAAGATGTACCTAGGCTTATAATAAAAACAAAAAAAAAATTCCATACTGTAATATTTTGAAAAGTAAATGAATTTGAAATACCCTTAGAAAACCTGTTAAAAAGAAATACAGAAAACACAAGTTATCCATAATATGGTTAAAAATATTACTTACATGATTAAAGTTACTCAAAGATATTATCCCTTATTTCAAGCAAATAAATCATACAATTTGTATGAAATAGAAATAAATCTTCCAATAACTGAAAGAGTAAAAGATAGTAAATATGAATAGTTATAGATCTGCTTATATAGGTAATATTTCATTAAAATCTTTTTTCCCTCTTTTTCACATTTGTTCACAGGACAGACACAAGCATGCATGTACAGGGTCCAGTGGCTTCATCAATGAATCTTTCTAGATATATGAAGTAGAAATAAGGCCAGATTTGCCTGATCTCTTTCAGAGAGTACAAAAGGAGAGGTTATTCTAATACTGATTCTGAAACTCTGTAAGGACATTATACTAAAGACAAAATACAAACTGTTTCTGATGTGAACAAAGATTGAATAAATCTGAGGAAAATATCATTAAATCAAATGATATTTGCTTGAGTGCACATTCCTCATACTTTGGAGAATTATCACTACTATACCATTGGAAACCAGTGAGTTTTCCCTATAATATAATATAAAAATACAGAAAAAATCACATAACTATCTTAGTGGATGAAGATTTAACACATACTCTGGATAAAAACACTTAGCAAAATAAGAATCTGTTCGAACTTCCTTAATTTTATAAACTATGAATTCTCATCACTGGTATATTCATCAAAAATATTGAAACTTTTTGCTGTGATTTCGTGGAAGCTCTGGTACAGTAGAACTTTTGATACAGAACTCAGCATTATATTAGCAAATATATTAAAGGCAAGATGTTAAAACTATAGAATGAAAGTACATAAAATATAGAAATGAATGAAATAATCTATTTTAAGAAACATGATAATGCACTAGAAAAACTAAAAAGAATTACAAACTATTAAAATTAATATTGCCTTTACTATGATATTTAATATATCTAGCATAAAAAGTTAATTGGATTCCTATGTATCAAAAGCTAAATACAAAGTAAAAATTTTTAGTCATATAATTATAATGTCATAAAAATATCACATTCTTGCAACTCATTTACAAGGTGTTCAAGAAGATTAAGTCTCATTTTTAACTAAGAAATTTTGAAAAACAATGTAAATAATTTAACATTCTCACACACGTATTCATGGTTTAGAACCAAATATAATGTTGCCATTTCTTTATACATCATTCTATAGATTCAACGTAGTTCCAACTAAAATTTTTTAAACTTTGCTATAAATACAATTGATATTTTTAAAATTTAGGATGAAATTTAGCAAGTAAAGAATAGTCAAGATAATATATGTTGAGTATCCCTTATGTGAAGTGCATGGGAAAACAAATGTTTCAGATTCTATATTTTTGGCAGTTTTAGAGTATTTGCTTATACATAGTGAGATAGCTTAAGGCTGGAATGCAAATCTAAGTATGAAATTAAATTATGCTTCAAATATGCCTTATACACATAGACTGAAGGCAATTTTACATGATATTTTTAGTGCACGCATGCTTTGATTGTAACCTGTCACATGAGTTCAGGGATGGAATTTTCTATGTGTAAAGCATAATGTCATCACTCAGAAAGCTTTGAATTTTGGAGCAATTCAGGTTCAGATTTCCAGATTCAGGATGCTCGTGCTGTAGAGGAGCAAATACTGGGGAATTCCAGCACCAGCAAGTCAAAATCTGAAGAATTAAAATTCTATTACTAGGGGTGAAACTATGCTAATTAGTATTAACTAGCTTACTATTAGTTTGTATTAATAATTCATTTAGTGTTTATAATTATGTATAGTGTATTAAATAAATGTGAAATAATAAATATGCATGATGTATTGAGTAAGAAAATAAAACCATATGAATTAAAAACACTACTTTATGAGAATAAGAGTAATGGACTGGCAAGTGGAAAGGAATCCTGTGCACAGAAATAGAATGAAACATAAACTCTCTTAATTTATGGTTAAATTTATAATGCAATGCAACTGGTAAAAGATGATCCTTTCAATAACTTTGTTGAGTCCAACATATGTACATATGCAAAATTATGTATTTTAAGACTTTAAAATAATTTTATTGTGGAAAATTTCAAGCAAACAAAAGCATAGATACATATAAAGATCTTACATGTATTCATCATTCAGCTTGAACAAACAACAAGTAAACACTAGCTTGCATTTCTTTATTATTATCCATTGCATCCTCTTCCTTGTACTTCAGTTATTTTGAAAAAAAAAAAACTCAGACATCATTTCATAATAAATATGAATGTGAGGTTTCTGAAATATTTATGACATGAGGTGAAAATTGTTGCTGACATATGAAGTGAAAAAAAAATGACCAAGCACTAGATGAAATATTATCCTAATAGCTTTTTTTATACTCTCTGTATACATTAATTTCCACAAATAAGAGAAAACATCTGATGTTTGTCTTTCTGGGTTTAGTTATTTAACTTAGCATAATGATCTCCAGTTCCAACCATTTTATTGCAAATATCAGAATTTCATTCTTTTTACATCTGAGTAATATTCCATCATGCTTATATATCACATTTTCTCTATCCAATCATTGGTTGATGGATGTCTATGTGATTCCATATTTTTGCTATTGTGAGTTGTGCTACTGAATGCTGATTTACGGGAAAATTATATTTTAATCCTTATGTCACATTTTACATAGAAATCTATTCTAGATGGTTACAAATATGAGCAGCAATAATTAAACATTCAAATTATAGAAAACATATGGCTTAACAATTGGACACTCTTGTGTATGGCGTCAGTAATCTGGTCTCCCATGCGGGTGCAGGGCCCAAATACCTGGGTCATCCTCCACTGCCTTCCCAGGCCACAGCAGAAAGCTGGATTAGAAGAGGAGCAACCAGGACAGAATCCAGCGCTCCAACGGGAACTAGAACCCGGGGTGCCAGCGCTGCAGGCGGAGGATTAGCCTATTGAGCTGCGGCTCCCGCCCATAGATTTTCTGAAGTACAGATAATTTTTCAGTTTCATCTTTATTCCATAAGTTTTCTAGATGTGACTATGACATGCCAACCTATGGGGTCCCTTGCATGTGTTTGAGCAAAATCCTTGTTTTGTTGTTGTTGTTGTTGTTGTTTTATTTAGAATAACATTCCCTATTAGTTCTTAAACTACTGTTTGTGATCTAATCTCCGCTTTCTCTCCTCTGAGACACCAATGACATGTGCGTTAGAGAAGATAATAATGTTCTCAAAGATCCTATGCTCTGTTGAAATGTTATTCTTCAGCATTTATTTATTCTTTAAGTAGTGTGATCCATTAATCTACTTCCAAGTTTTTTGACTCTTTCCTTTGATCTCTTCAATAACTTTAAAATCTAACACTTAAAAAAATTTAGGTACTTTAAGTTGTAGAATACACATTATACCCATTTATTCTTTTAAGATTTACTTTTTCATTTGTATTTATCTGAAAGGCATAGAGGGCGGGAGGGAGAAAGTGTCCTTACAACCACTGATTCACTCCTGAAAGGCCCACAACAGCTGGAGGCTGGAACTCCATCCACATCTCCCATGTGGATGGCTGGAACTCAAGCACTTACACCATCATCTTCACAGTAGCAGGAAGCTGAATTGGAAGGCAGAAGCGGGACCAAACTCGTGCATTCAAATATGGGATGCTGGCACCACAAGCGGCAGCTTAACCCGTTTTGCCACAAAGCTCACCCGCATTTGTTCTTTTTTAAAAATGTATTTCTTGGAATAGTGAGATGGCATTGGTACATGCCACCTTGATGGGATTGAATTGGAATCCCCTAGTATGTTTCCAACTCTACCAATTGGGGCAAGTCAGCCCGAGCATGCCCCAAATTATACATCTCTTCCCTCTCTTATTCCCACTTTTATGTTTAACAGGGATCACATTTCAGTTAATTTTCAACACTTAAGAATAACTGTGTGATAATTACAGAATTAAACCAGTCATATTAAGTAGAACAGACAAAAAAAAAATACTATGAGGGATAATGTATTAAGTTGTCCATTAGCAGTCAGGGCTATGCTGATCAAGTCACCATTTCTCATAGTGTCCATTTCACTTCAGGAGGTTTCCTTTTTGGTGTTCAGTCAGTTGTCACCGATCAGGGAGAACATATGGTATTTGTCCCTTTGGGACTGGCTTACTTCACTCAGCATGATGTGTTCCAGATTCCTCCATTTTGTTGCAAATGACTGGATTTCGTTGTTTCTTACTGCGGTATAGTATTCTAAAGAATACATATCCCATAATTTCTTTATCCAGTCTACCATTGATGGGCATTTAGGTTGGTTCCAGGTCTTGGCTATTGTGAATTGTGCTGCAATAAACATTAGGGTGCAGACCGCTTTTTTCTTTATCAATTTAAACTCCTTTGGGTAAATTCCAAGGAGTGGGATGGCTGGGTCGAACGGTAGGGTTATATTCAGGTTTCTGAGGAATCTCCAGACTGATTTCCATAGTGGCTTAACCAGTTTGCATTCCCACCAACAGTGGGTTAGTGTCCCTTTTTCCCCACATCCTCGCCAGCATCTGTTGTTGGTAGATTTCTGTATGTGAGCCATTCTATCTCACTATTCCAAGTGATCAATTTCAGTTCACAATTGATCATAATGAAAGGACTAAGAGTCAAAGGGAGCACATAAACAAGTCTAGTATCTGCTAACACTAACCGATAGAATAAATAAAGGGGAGAGTGATCCAACATGGGAAGTTAGATACTCAGCAGACTCATAGAATGGCAGATGTCCTAAATAGCACTCTGGCCTCAGAATCAGCCCTAAAGGCACTCGGATCTGGCTGAAAAGCCCATGAGAGTATTTCAGGCATGGAAAGCCAAGACACTCTGGCAAAAAGATCTCTGTGAGTGAGATCCCAGTGGAAAGAACAGGTCTTCAAAGAGGGAGGTGCCTTTCTCTGAAGGGAGGAGAGAACCTCCACTTTGACTATGACCTTGTCTAAACAAGATAAGAGTCGGAGAACTCAAGGGGCTTCCATAGCCTTGGAAACTCATGACTGGTGCATAGGGAGATTACTGATGCCATAAACAGGAGTGTCAATTTGTAAAGTCAACAACAGGAGTCACTGTGCACTTACTCCTCATGTAGGATCTCTGTCCTTAATGTGCTGTACACTGAGGCTTAATGCTATAACGAGTACTCAAACAGTATATTTCACTTTGTGTTTCTATGGGGGTGCAAACTGTTGAAATCTTTACTTAATGTACACTAAACTGATCTTCTGTTAAAAAAAAAAAAAAAAAGAAAAGAAACTATCAATTCCCAACTTGACTCTCACTGGGATTAAACATGACAATAGGTCTGATCTGATTTCATCATCATTTAAAAAAAAAAAAATCATCTATTATTTTTCACTTTATGTTTCTGTGTGGGAACAAACTGTTGAAATCCTTACTTAAGGTATACTAAGCTGATCTTCTGTATACTAAGATAATCGAAAATGAATCTTGATGTGAATGGAAGGGGAGAGGGAGTGGGAAAGGGGAGGGTGGTGAGTGGGAGGGACGGTATGGGGGGGAAAGCCATTGTAACCCATGAGACGTACTTTGGAAATTTATATTCATTAAATAAAAGATAAAAAAAAAATGTATTTCTTTTCCATGCTGAAGTTTTCCATATTTTCAATCAGTAAATACAAATTTTTTCTATTTTCTTGAATAGATTTACAATAATTGCTCTAAAATCTTGGTCTGTTTGAGCAGATATTTGTCACAGTGGTTAAGCGGCTGCTTGAGTTGCTAGCATCCCAGAGTGGAGTTTTTAGTTCAAGTGACAGCTCCTCTGTTTCTGAGCCAGACTCCTGAGAAAGTGCATCTAGGACATAACAGGTTGTATCTCAAGGACTTGCGTCCCTACCACGCATGTTCAAAACCTGGATGAAGCTCTGTGTTCCTGGCTTTGGCCTGGCCCAACCCTGGCTGTTGTGTGCATTTGGGGAATGACCAAACAGATTGAAGTTCTCTGTCTCTCTGTCTTCTACCTTTCCAATAAAGTGGAAATAAATGAATAAAAGTACAAGACAAAGTAAATAAATGAAATCCTTAGTCTGCTAGTTTTAACATCATCATTTTGGTTTTTATTTCTATTGATTTTTCCCCTTGATTATGTCTTATTTTTCTATATCCTGAATGTCTTATTTTTCCTGCTATTGGCCAGGTACTTCGTAGGAATTCTGAACTCTTCCTCTAAAGCGTTTTGACTGGATTAAAGCAATAATCTTTTGTCACCTTGATGGGTAGGAGGGAAAACCTTCTTCACTCATTCATCTCTTATCTGCTGCTCTCTGGAGGACCTCTTGGAGCTCTACTCTGTACACTGAGTCGAAAAATCTCACAAAAGCCAGAGTAGAATTACAAGGAGGTTTTGGGTTTTGCCTGTGTGTTTCCTCCCCCCACCCCTTTTTTTCCTGGTACATTCTCCTGATTTCCAAGTCCCTCAAGAGGCCATGAGTCCCATCAGCTGACTCTATCACTTGGAAGTTGTATCTATTTAGCCTTAGCTTCAACAGCTCCATGAACCTGAGCTTGTCACAGGTTAAAAATTCATAAATACATATCATTCAATCAAAGTCCACATTTTTATGGATTGACTCGCAACCAGATTTTATGCTCTGTGATCACTTTTTTATGATTTAGCTAGGTTTATGTGTTTTCAGAGTGTTATAATCAATCTGAATTAACAATTTGTTTATTTTAATATTACCAAAGCAGAATTGTAGCAATCATAAGAAAATAGTGATAAATGGATGATATCAAATTAACATCTTCTTTGAAAAAAAAAAGATATTAAGAATATGAAGGGGCTGGCGCTGTAACATAGTGGGTAAAGCTGCTGCCTGCAGTGCCAGCATCCCATATGGGCACCAGTTCGAGACCCAGCTGCGCCACTTCTGATCTAGTTCTCTGCTATGGCATGGGAAACCAGTGGAAGGTGGCCCAAGTCTTTGGACCCCTGCACCCACAGGGGAGACCCAGAAGAAGATCCTGGCTCCTGGCTTCTAATCAGAACAGCTCTGTCCACTGCGGTCAATTGGAGAGTGAACCAACGTATGAAAGACCTCTCTCTCTCTCTCTGCCTTTCCTTCTTTCTATGGTAACTCTGACTTTCAAATAAATACATAAATAAATCTTTAAAAAGAAGAGAATGCAAAGACTCAAGCCTCGGAATAGAAGATGGTCTCAATTTCTATACCCAGAAAAAATTATATTAGAATATATGAAAGTTTTTTTATCAATGAGAAAAATACAGAAGGAACTATAAAAATCTACAAAAATTTAAAAATACACTTTTTTGAAAAGAGAATATCCATTGCCCATAAAAAATAAAAGTATTCAATTTAATTCCTTATGTATGAAAAATAAAAATTGAAAACACAAAAGGTCATTATATACTCAACACAATTATTAAAATTAAAAAAGTAATAAATGTTGATGAGACTGTGGAATAACTATAACTCTTAGACACAGGTATAAAATTAAATTGTTTGGCAATATCTACTGAAGTTGAACATATGTGTACCCTAGATTCAGCAATTTTATTCCTAGGTTTATACAAAACAGAAATATCTACCTATTCTTACAAAAAATACATTTTGTACTCATACAAACACTAATTTTAATATCTTATATTTGGAATGTACACAATGGCCATCAATTTTACAATGTATCAATAAACTATGATACAGTCACCTAATTGCATACTATAAGAATAATAATGAGGAAACTATAACTTCATACAGCAATATCCATGAATCTCACAAACAAGTTAAGTAAATAAGCATGGCACTAAAATATATGATGTATTATTTCATCTATATCAAGTGCAAACATTAATCAATGCTGTTCACTTGAGGATGTCTTGAAGTACTTATTATATTGTTTCTGTTAGTTGCCTGGGCATATTCATTTTGTTATATATTAACGATATGTACATCTTTCTGTTAAACATCAGTAAGTACTTAAAATATTTAATACTGTATGCCTCAAATTTAAAACTCGAATATTATACAATTCCTCTGAGACAGAAAAAACAAACATAAAAAAATCTGAGATTCTTTATATTTTAATAATAATCATTCACAGACCATCAATATCATTAATTCTTTGTGGGTTTTATTTATAGACATATGTCTTCCTATGCTGAATCAAATATGGCATCTTTTGTAAGTGTTTTCACAATAACTTTCACCTTTTTCACCTATTGACCTCAAAATGCCTGTCCAACATAAGAATTAAACCTTATACTACTGTTTCTAGTGAATTATACCGGGTTCACAGTGAGTGTAAATGTTAGTAGACTTCCTCACTCCTTTCTTCGATGCCTGGCATATCTGCTTCAGAATTTTCGTTGTTCAAGTCTTCAAACAATGCATATATTTCCAGAATTAGCAGGGTCCTTTCAAAATAACATACCTTTCTATTATTTTCCATTTTGCAAGTCCACTTCCCCTCCTCTACCCTCAAAGGGCCCCAAACCCTTCAGGCCTTGAATCATGTCACTATCATTCCAGCTAAAGGGAACGGAGAGCACTCCCCTGGGTTCCTATTAACACCTGCTACTTAATCAGCCAGAGGGGCTGTTGGTGACTGATGGCACACAATCCCATCCATCCGTCCCTCCTCCCTCCCTAGAGGCTGTACCACCACTGCAGCCTTACCAGCTTAGGGAGTGAGAGCACAGAGACCGGGCAACACAGCAAGCTGGAGAAATACATCCCATTGTTCAAAGGCTGGAATTTGTTAGTAGTAAATTCCCAGTTATAAATTTGCAAACCAAGAACATGCAGCTGTGGAATGTATTAGCTGCAAATCTGCAATTTTTCAGCATTCAGCTTCATAAATATTTTAGGTATTGTACAAATACAGCAGCAACTAGTAATAGAGACCTCCCTGGATAGAAGGCAACTACAGATAAGATGTATGTAGCTAAGTGCAGGGGCTCCTTATATTGTGAACGAGGAATAAGTTTAGCAGTGCAGCCATCTCTAATTTAGACTGTTTTCTTAATCTGCTGCCAGGGGAGCATGCTGGGTGATTCACAGTAATGAACTCCACCTGGATGCTCTGTAAATCTGAACAGGAGAACTGCAGCCTCGTAGCTGTTGTTACCGCAGATCTGCTTGAGTGAACTCTAATTTAATCATTAAGTGACCATCCCGCCAAGGAACCATGGGAAACACCTAGAGACTGCTACTCCATGATGGTGCAAGAAACCCTGCTTATGTAAATAAGGTTATTATGAAAGAAAATGATCTATATGGAGAAAAAAAAAGAAACAGTTGTGGAATAAAAACAAACTAATACTAAATATTTAATCTTGAACTAGTGGATTATAGTGTTAGTTTAATGTGATCAGTAATTTTTTAAGAGGGAGAAAGAGTAATATAAATTTTTATAACAGACAAGAGCTGTTTACTAAAATTGTTTTAACATCATTATGCAATCAGTGGCAGTTAACTCGCCAACTATAACACTTGGAGCATCTGGCTTTACATACAAAATAAACCGAATTATATATTATAATGTATTGCATAATAAAATATATTGAGTAAATGGCATTTTTATAGATTCAGAATGTATATGTCATTGTTGCATAACGACAATTACGAAATGCTATCTTGTGCTGGAAAGCACAAGTTGAGCTGTATTGCTTGAGTTTATTCTTGGATTTCTGTGTAAGACTCGGGTCATCATCTGAATAATATGATTTAAGAACAAGGCCATGGCCATTGCTGCTGCTTTACTCAGTCCCTTGGGAACCAACTGGGAACAAGTGCTATCACAAAACAGGCCACTGGGTGACTTTCTGTTGCTTTTTATTGATATTAATTTTCTTTCCATTCCTTTTTACAGATTCTTATTCAGTCTGGTGGACATTTACTGTTTTTTTCTTATCTATTATTCCACTTATGACAGTAAAATAAATATAAAAACACACATTTCTATGGAAAAAATACCCTCCCTTATTTTGAAGCCCTTGTTATTTGAAAGATCAATATATTTGTCATGATTGCCAATGAACTTTTCAGTAAAACAAGACTAAATAAAATTTACTTGTTCATTCATGCATTGATTCATTTTGCTACAGCAACTTTTCCATTTGGATTTCATTTGGATTTTGATAATGCACTTGCACAAATCAGGTCCAATTGTATTGGAAATAGAAGTGAAATCCTAGACTTGTTTAGCATTTGCATATTTCTGTGCAAGTATACACACCTTCAAATATATATGATTGCATAAAAATTTGCTATCCTCATGGACATCCCTTTGGACACCTGCATGCTTATGGATGTGCAAACTTATTACAACACTGCTTCTGTTAATGTTGAGAATTTTTTAGTTGACCAAATAATAAATTGGCTGTCTCAAGGAAAAATACATCTTGTCACCAGAATTGTATTAGCCAAGACTGGACATTCTCTTTTAGAGACTTTGTAGTGGAAATTCTCACTGTTAAATGGCATTTCTACTTGAATATTCAAGTACTGAAGAGATTTTTCTATAAATAGTTAATAAATAATGATTTCTATTAGATCTGTTTCAGTTCCAACCATGATGGTGCAGCTATCTCTATAATTCTCTAAAACTTGGGACCTTCATACTTTTTGATTTTTTTTCCTTCTTGGTCACTTTGATATCAGAAGATATCATACAACATTTTTTCAGCTCAGTAAATGACAAATCCAAATCCTATGTATTCAAAATATGTCAATAATCTAACCTGTGTAATCTAATAGATATATGGGTAAGATTAGCAAAAATAATCATTATAATTGAAAAATATCGTTATAATTGAAGATTAATATTTCTTTTTATATAAATATGAAGGGAAATATTAGGATAAAAATGATCTGAACATGTTCAAAATGAAAATCGTAGGATCAAATGGCTTCATTGCTAAATTTTGTCAAATCTTTAAAAAATAAGTAATATGCATTCTTTTCAACTATTCCAAAACACTAAAAAGGAGTGAATACTTCCAAACTCTTTTCATGAGGTCAGGATTACCCTGATACTGAAAACAGACAACAGCACACCAAAAAGAAATTATAAACAAATGTCCCTGATGAATCTAGATATAAATTTCTCAACAAAATACTAGTGAGTGGAATCCAACATCACATCTGAAAGATTATGCACCACTGTCAAGCAGGATTTACCTGTGATATGCAAGGACAGTTAGTTTATGCAAATCAATATATATAATGTATTAAATTAACATAATGAAAGAAAAGGCTCAGAAAATGCATTCAAAAATTTTTGAAAAAGAATTAAGTTGGAGAATTTACACTACACGAATTTTCACACTACTAAGATGATGTGATTTTAACATAACGATATACAGAAAATCATAACATAATAGTCTAGATATAGATCCACATATACATGATAAGTTGATATTTGACAAAATTCTTAAGGGATTTCTGTGAAAAAAAAGATAATCCTTATAACAAATGTCACTGTAATCATCAGATATCCATGTTTAAAACAAATAAACAAATAGAAAATTTTACTTGGATGTTTAAGTAGGGTGAGAGTGAGGGAGGGAGGAAGAGAATATCATTATATTTTTAGACCTGTATGTATAAGTCATATTCAATCTATTAAAATTAAAGTTAAAAACATACTTACAGTGGATAATAGACCAGAGAGTATAAAACCTAAAACTTAAGAAGAAATAAGAATAGAATTCATTTTTAATCTTTGATTAAGGCAAAAATTTGCTTGAATGAAATAATTGTTTTAATTTACCATGCTCCATAAAATTCACATATGATATTCTGGATTTTATCAAAATTAGGATCCTTTGCTTTTCAAAAGATGTTCTTTGAAAAAAAATGCAAGACATACTATGGGGAAAATATTAAATATTTTATAATATTATTTATGATGAATAAATTGTGCCCCTACTTAAATAAAGAACATTTAATATTCAATACTCAATCAAAAATATGTAAAACGACTTGTAAAAATAATGAGTGGGGCTGGCACTGTGGTACAGATTAACCTGCCTGTGGTTCTAGCATCCCATATGGGCGCTGGTTCGAGACCTGGCTGCTCCACTTCTGATCCAGCTCTTTGCTATGATCTGGCAAAGAAGTGGAAGATGGCCCAAGTGCTTGGGCCCCTGCACACAGTTAGGAGATACAAAAGAAGCTCCTGGCTCCTGGCTTTGGATTGACACAGCTTCAGACATTGCAGCCATTTGAGGAGTGAACCAGTAGATGGAAGACCTCTCTCTCTGCCTCTGTCTCTCTGTAACTTTGTCTTTCAAATAAATAAATAAATCTTTTTAAAAAATGAGTGAAATATTTGACAGCTCTTTTTTAAAACTTTTATTTAATAAATATAAATTTCCAAAGTACAACATTTGGATTATAGCGGCTTTTTCCCCCCATAATCTCCTTCCCAACCGCAGCCATCCCATCTCCCACACCCTCTCCCATCCCATTCTTCATCAAGATTCATTTTCAATTATCTTTATATAAAGAAGATCAACTTAGTATATACTAAGTAAAGATTTCAACAGACACACAGAAACACAAAGTATAAAGTACTGTTAGAGTACTAGTTATACCGTTAATTCAAATAGTACAAAACATTAAGGACAGAGATCCTACATGGGGAGTAAGTGCACAGTGACTCCTGTTGTTGATTTAACAATTGACACTCTTATTTATGACATCAGTTATCACCGGAAGCTCTTGTCATGAGCTGCCAAGGCTATGGAAGCCTCTTGAGTTCGCCAACTCCGATCTTATTTAGACAAGGCCATATTCAAAGTGGAAGTTCTTTCCTCCCTTCAGAGAAATATATCTCCTTCTTTGATGGCCCATTCTTTCCTCTGGAATCTCACTCACAGAGATCTTTCATTTAGGTCATTTTTTTTGCCAGAGTGTTTTTTGCCTTTCCATGCCTGAAATACTCTCATGGGCTTTTTAGCCAGATAGGAATGCCTTAAGGGCTGATTCTTTTTTTTTTTTTTTTTTTTTTTTTTTTTTTTTTTTTTTTTTTTTTTTTTTTTTCCGGACAGGCAGAGTCAGACAGTGAGAGAGAGAGACAGAGAGAAAGATCTTCCTTCCATTGGTTCACCCCACGAATGGCCATATGGCTGCTGCTCTGTGGTGATCCGAAGCCAGGGGCCAGGCATTTCCTCCTGTTCTCCCATGCGGGTGCAGGGCCCATGCACTTGGGCCGTCTTCCACTGCCATCCCGGGCCACAGCAGAGAGCTGGACTTGAAGAGGAACAACCAGAACAGAATCTGGCGCCCCAACCGGGACCAGAACCCGGGGTGCCAGTGCCACAGGTGGAGGATTAGCCAAGTGAGCCGCGGTACAAGCCAGGGCTGATTCTGAGGCCAGGGTGCTGTTTAGGACACCTGCCAATCTATGAGTCTGCTGTGTATCCCGCTTCCCATTTTGATAATTCTTTCCTTTTTAATTCTATCCATTAGTATTAGCAGGCACTAATCTTGTTTTTGTGATCCCTTTGACACTTAATCCTATCATTATGATCAATTATGAACTGAAACTGATCACTTTGACTAGTGAGATGGCATTGGTACATGCCACCTTGATGGGATTAAATTGGAATTCTATGGCATGTTTCTAACTCTGCCATGAGGGGTAAGTCCGTGTGAGCATATGCTGAACTGTACACCTCCTACCTCTCTTATTCCCACTCTTACATTTAACAGGGATCACTTTTCAGTTAAATTTAAACACCTAAGAATAATTGTGTGTTAACTAAAGAGTTCAACCAACAGTATTAAGTAGAACAAAAAAATACTAAGAAGAATAAAGTAGTAAGTTGTTCCTTGACAGTCAGGACAAGGGCTGATCAAGTCACGGTTTCTCATAGTGTCCATTTCACTTCAACAGGTTTCCTTTTAGGTGCTCAGTTAGTTGTCACTGACCAGGGAGAACATATGATATTTGTCCGTCTGGGACTGGCTTATTTCACTCAGCATGATGTTTTCCAGATTCCTCCATTTTGTTGCAAATCACCGGATTTCATTGTTTTTGACTGCTGTATAGTATTCTATAGAATGTATGTCCCATAATTTCTTTATCCATCTACTGTTGATGGGCATTTAGGTGGATTCCATGTCTTAGCTATTGTGAATTCAACTGCAATAAACTTTAATGTGCAGACAGCTGTTTTGTTTGCCAATTTAATTTCCTTTGGGTAAATTGCAAGGAGTGGGATGGCTGGGTCGTAATATAGGATTATATTCAGGTTTCTGAGGAATCTCCAAACTGACTTCCATAGTGGCTTTACCAGTTTGCGTTCCCACCAACAGTGGGTTAGTGTCCCTTTTCCCCACATCCTCGCCAGCATCTGTTGTTGGTAGATTTCTGCATGTGAGCCATTCTAACCGGGGTGAGGTAAAACCTCATTGTGGTTTTGAATTGCATTTCCCTGATGGCTAGTGACCCTGAACATTTTTTCATGTATTGTTGGCCATTTGGATTTCCTCTTTTGGAAAATGTCTATTGAGGTCCTTGGCCCATGTTTGGGTTGATTTCTGGTGTTTCAATTCTGTTGGTACCAGTACCATGCTGTTTTGATTACAACTGCCCTGTAGTATGTCCTGAAATCTGGTATTGTGATGCCTCCAGCTTTGCTTTTGGTGTACAAGATTGCTATTCGAGGTCTCCTGTGCCTCCATATGAATTTCATCATAATTTTTTTCCAGATCTGAGAATAACGTCTTTGGTATTTTGATTGGTATCACATTGAATCTATAAATTGCTTTTGGAAGAATGGACATTTTGATGATATTGATTCTTCCAATCCATGAACATGGAAGATTTTTCCATTTTTTGGTAAGCTCTTCTATTTCTTTCTTTAAGATTTTGTAATTCTTATCGTAGAGATCTTTGACGTCCTTGGTTGAGTTTATTCCAAGGTTTTTGATTGGTTTTGTGGCTATTGTGAATGGGATTGATCTTAGCAGTTCTTTCTCAGCATGGCATTGCCTGTGTATACAAAGGCTGTTGATTTTTGTGCCTTGATTTTATATGCTGCTACTTTGCCAAACTCTTCTATGAGTTCCAATAGTCTCTTAGTAGAGTTCTTTGGATCCCCTAAATAAAGAATCATATCATCTGCAAAGAGGGGTAGCTTGACTTCTTCCTTCCCAATTTGTATCCCTTTAAATTTCTTTTTCTTGCCTAATGGCTCTGGCTAAAACTTCCAGTACTATATTGAATAGCAGTGGTGAGAGTGGACATCCCTGTCTGGTGCCAGATCTCAGTGGAAATACAACTTTTTCCCCATTCAATAGGATGCTGGCCATAGTAAACTGTAAAGACAGAAATCAAAATAACAGTGTAGCCACAATGAAATTAACTAGAAGAGGTATAAGGGAATCTGCAAGAGAAATTGCAGCATTCCATATGTTGATTTGCTTACATTCAATAAAAAAATGTATGGTCACCGTTTGTAAATTTTTCTGGCTATAATTTTGCCTCATTAGAAGAATGGGAACATTATAGTAATGAATATTTCAATGGACAAATATTGTTTTTTTCCCAAACATAAAGATAAAAGGAAAAGATATGAAGAATATTGCAGTTAGATAATTAGACTTTTTACCCTCACGGTCCCAAATGTGAATATATATATATATATATATATACACACACACACATTTGACAGGCAGAGTTAGACAGTGAGAGAGAGAGAGACAAAGAGAAAAGCCTTCCTTCCGTTGGTTCATTCCCCAAATGGCCGCTATGGCTGGCGTGCTGCGCCGATCTGAAGCCAGGAGCCAGGTGCTTCTAGCTCTCTGCTGTGGCCCAGCTCTCTGCTGTGGCCCAGGAAGGCAGTGGAGGATGCTTGGGCCCTGGACCTGCGTGGGAGACCAGGAGAAGCACCTGGCTCCTGGCTTCGGATCAGGGCGATGTGCTGACCGCAGTGGCCATTGAAGGGTGAACCAACGGCAAAATGAAGACCTTTCTCTCTGTCTCTCTCTCTCTATCCACTCTGCCTGTCCAAAAAAAAAAAAAAAAAAAAAAAACAAAAACAGGCAGAGAAAGTCTTACATCCACTGATTCACTCCTCAGTTGGCTACAATGTCCGGAGCTGTGCGGATCCGAAGCCAGGAGGCAGGAACCAGGAGACAGAAGCCTGAATCTTCCCATGCGGGTGCAGGGGCCCAAGGACTTGGGCTGTCTTCTACTGCTTTCCCAGGCCATAGCAGAGACCTGTAGCAGCCAGGATACGAACTGGTGCCTATAAGGGATGCCGGCACTGCAGGCGACTGCTTTACCAGACACACCATAGCGCAGGCCCCAGCGCTTTTTTTAAACTATCATGTTGTTTTAAGAATGACATGAACTCAGATATACAAAGTCCTTTGAGTAGTACCTGGTATATACTAAGTGCTATGCAAATGTTAGTTCTATTATTGTTGTTATTATTATTAAAAAATATTTTACTTTCCAAAATGAAAGAGATCATAAAATATTCAACAGATAAAATAATCTCACACTCAGACACACTGCCTTATAATTTCAAAGGTTGAAAACAAACCAAAATAACAAAACTTCCCAAAAGATGAAAAGAGAATAAGTGGAGGCAACAAACCAATAAAAAGCAACATGCCATGACTTGAACATGTTCCCCCAGCAGCTCATATGTTCAAAACCTAAACCTCATAGTCCCATGTTATTAGCATTTTTGTGGGGGGTCTTTGGGATGTCATTAGAGTGGAGCCCCTATTATGGCATTAACAGATTTATAGAAATAGGCAGAGAGACTCAAGCTTGTGTACTTGGTCTCACTGAGTGAAGGCTCCATCATGTTATGAGGCAATAAGAAAGTCACAAACAAATGCAGACACTATGCTGTTAGACTTCCCAACCACAGAACTGGGAGCCAAATAAAATGTATTCTTTGTAAATTACCTGGTCTCAAGTATTTTTATAGTAACAGATAACAGAGAAAGACAAAAAGTTTAGAGTCACAATAACGTTAAATTTCTTAAAAGCACAATAAGAATATAGGACATAGTGAAAAGCAAAGTATAAAAACAAACTACGAATATATCAGAATGCAGGAATTTCCTCCAAAATGAATTACAAAAATTAAAGTGATAAACAAGAAAGGAAAATACATTGTATTTAGGAAACAGAGAATTCATTCAAACAAAAGAATAAAGAGAAATTTAATTAAAACAAACACCTAAACAAAAAGTGGATTTGAAGAGCACTGGGTCCAGAACAGAAAGAAGATAAGTCTAAGAGGAAAAGAGAGACTCCACAGATATGAAATTATTCCAGAAATTTTGGAAGAAGTCATGAATTTTATTTTTAAAAACAATTATTATAAAAGAGAAAGGACTACCAGGCCACTTTCAAACACCTACATAACAAAACAAATATAGAGCCAAAGCAAAAAGTCACTTAAAGCAAAAGATAAGAGGGGTCACTTCAAGAATTCCTGATACTCATGTCTTTCAATCATGATTTAAAAGATAATGACTACAATGGACAGCACAAAAAAAAATTGAGTATGTTCTTAAGAATTCCAAAAGAACCCATAAAGAAGCTAAAATTTTGTTATGGGCATATCTTGGGGATGAAGGGAAAGAGGTATGCAGGAGTCAAATAAATGCAAAGCCTCAGGATATTTAAAAAATGCTTAAAGTTGATACATCCATAAATTTATTTATCTCATTAGTGGTACTCATACTACTCTGAGAACAATAAAAATCATGTTAAGATGGTGGTTCTCTCTTAAACTGGGAGTTGACTGTAACAGCAATTATGTTTCCTTATGATCTTACTTTAATTCCTTGACCTTAACTTTTCTATATGTAAGTATATATATGCATTTTTTAGGTGTGAAAATACTGAAGAACACTACAAAAGTGTGAAATGTTAGCCAGTGAATACAGATGACAATAGGTAGGTGGAGCAGACTCCATAGACAGATCAGTGAAGATATAGGCGGCACCACGATATGTTTTTTCTTTAAACTTATTTTTTTTCAGAGAAATATTTTATTATTTATTTATTTGAAAGTCAGAGTTACACAGAGAGAGGAGAGGCAGAGAGAGAGAGAGAGAGAGTCTTCCATCCGATGGTTCACTCTCCAATTGGCTGCAACGGCCGGAGCTGCACCGATCCGAAGTCAGGAGCCAGGAGCTTCTTCTGGGTTTCTCACGTGGGTGCAGGGGTTCAAGGACTTGGGCCATCTTCTACTGTTTTCCCAAGCCATAACAGAGAGCTGGATTGGAAGTAAAGCAGCTGGGTCTCGAACTGGCACCCATATGGGAAGCTGGCGCTTCAGGCCGGCCCCACCATGATATGTTAAAAAGATTTATCATCAGAAATGAAAATATTAATTATAAAATTGAGACATCTCTATGATTGTGTATGAAGCAAAGCCTATGCTTCCATCCGAATATCACCATGCCCAATAACGTGAGGCATACAACCTTAGTAAGCCCTAGTCCTTGATGTTGACTGGACCCAAGAGCACAGGTGAAAGTCAGCCTCCTGATGGCTTCTTGCCCATGTTGGGACTTATATCATCACTAAAGAATCTTCCTCCAAAAAGCCATCCGAAGACTTTCTTGCCTTGGTCCTCCCAGGTCTCATGGAGTGCAATGGACATGGAAGAGTGCACTCATCGGAAGGGCAGTCCACAGTTCTCTACCTATGTTCATGAGCTTCATGGCTCCCGGCACTCACATACCTGATTTAGGTAACCCAGCTCCTTACATTCTGACCTCCACCTCTTCCACTTCTTCTTTCCTGCAGAAACTGTGGCAAAATTGAAAACACTTGAAAAGAAAATAATGTGTAACTAACATTCTCTGTTTTCTAATAAGTGAATGCCACCAAATTAAAATTGAGCAATTCTTTGTACCGAGTATTGTTCTAAGTGTCTTTATGTTTGAAAATGTACTTAATTTTCAAAACAGCCTTATTTAATATGCTTGATAATCCCCACTTGAAGATTAAATTAAATTGCAGAAAAGTTAAATAATATTGCAAAGACAGAAGGTTAGTAAATTATGGAGTTTGAATTTAAACAATGATTAGAAATCTGTATTTTTGTTAGGGTTTTGATCTTATCTTTTTATTTCTTGAGAGGTAAAAAAGTTTATACCTTGTCATTTGTCATTATAGTACCCTAAGCATTTTTATTTTTGTCTATCATTTGATTCCTATTTTTTATCCATTTAACTGCATCAAATTATGTTTGAGTTACCCTCTAGCTTTCCCCTCTCCATGGAGATGTGAAGTGATATTAACAAAAGTGCAACACTTCTTCTGTGTTCAAATATTTTGTTCTCTGTGAATATTCCCCTTGGGGGATTCTATTCCTCCCTACCTCATAAATCATCTAATCACTCCATGATTCTGTCGTGCCATCTATGTAGTTATAAATACATCACTAAGTGACATGCAACTTATAGTTCTGTTAGGTAATCTTTGATGGCAAATCTTCTTTAATGTCTTCTACCATAGGACTAAATATCTCCTTATTAGTGGTTTCTAGAAGTTTCTTAAAGTTGAATGATAACTTTTGAAAATGTAATCAGCACTTTTTCATCCTAGTCTCTCGGACTGTATGCATGGAACATCTGACCTCTAATCACTGGATTCAATCAGTTTCCATGTCTTGAATTTAAGAATATAGCATATTCTTAATCTATAAGAATATAAGCATTGCACAACTAGGGTGGTGAGATTTCAGGTTAGTATTTTCTTTGAAACTGATTTTACATGACTGTACTTTTGTTAAGATTACTGAAGTCAGAAGAAATGTACCAGATATTTGTACTTTTCCAGCACTATACCTCTACTATTTTAAGTAGAATGTCAATACCTTCCACTTAAAATGCCCACTCCTTTCCTCCTTGCTTTTGAAAACACCATTCATCTCAGGGTCTGTCTCCGTATCTCACTTCTTCAATAAAGATCTCTGGCTCCTCAGCCTGAAATGAATTCTCCCAGCCCCAAGCTCCCTTGGAAATTCTTGTCTACACAATGCATTTAGAAATTAATCATGCATTGTCTTGAGGTAGTGAAAAGGGAGGCTGGGCTTTAAGTCAGATAGACTTGGAAGGAATCCTGACTCCACTACAAAATTACAGCATGACCTTGGGCAAGCTACTTGTTTTGTAGCAAAAAAATGGAACCTATCTGATCTTACCGTGTGCCAAGAAGGATTTGAAATGCTTCACATATATTATCTCATTTAATTCACATAGGGATGCAAGAAATGGATAGTGTTAGGAGTCTTTTTGTGTGTGTTGTAGGGGCATTGACACACAGTATTGTATCTCCATTTACACAGTAGAGTCCAAGGCCACATTTTTGCCTGGTTTCAGAAACAGGATCAGAGGTTGCAGCCTGGCTGCCTGTGCTACCAGCTCAGGACAGTTATCAAGCTCATGGGCCTATTAAGTGGATGGAATTAAATAACAAATATAAAGTGCTTGGCATGTGGTAGACGTGTAACAACTTATTTGGTGTTTCCTTCTTTATTTCTCACTTATCACAGTCTTGCCCTGCTCCTTAAATCCTAACACTTAATTTTTCATGGGTTTATGTCTTGGCTTTGCAGATGGTTCATATGCTTCCCTGAGGCTGTTATGATAACTGGCACTTTCGAGCTCACCCCTAAGCAAGAAATTCAAACACCTTTGAGACATGAATCTTGTGCCTTCAGCCTTGCCTTTCCTAACTCCCTCTATCAGCAATCTTTCCTGCAAACCTTTTGCTATTTCACCCTCTTAAGCCGCTGAGATTTCCTGCACCTACCATGATTCTGTCACTTCTGCTGGGCTCCTGGCTATTCCTACAGACTCAGCTCTGCCTGGCGTCCTCCTTGCAGCTCTCCCTAAGCACTCCAGCTTGGGAAAGACGCACCTCTCTGAGTCCTTTCGTATCCTCTGCACGCCAGTATGTAGAGCCTAGAAGTCAGGTAAGCAGGAACTGTTTAAACACATTGGCGAAATCCACAAGGGAGGAATGTGCACTTATGCTATCCATCCTAGAAGTCACAGTAACTTTGCACAATAACTGGAACTGTAGGCATTCTGTGCATCCTTATCGTATTTTCTAGATAACAGGCATTTGTAAACTTGGTTTGCTCTAGAGAAACTTTTGGCAGAAGAAATTCCTAGTAATAGAGTCTCTTCCAGGAATTGAACAAGCATTAGCATTTCCCAATGTGTTCTGTACAGCAAGATGCTCTGTGGGAAAAAAAAAAAAATGTTCCCTTAGCCAAATATATTAAGAAGCTACTGCATATTTTTGCTTTCATTCTGGAGAATCACAGCTTGCATTAGTATATTTATTAATTCAATAAATATTTGTTAAATATCACATATTTACTACATAGGGATGAATAAGACAAACATGGATCTTATGAGCTATAAAGTCTCTGAGAAGATCTGCAATAAAGAAATATTTTCACATTCAAACCAATCTACTAAAGTACATTAGGGGGCAAGCGCCGTGGCACAGTAGGTTAATCCTCCGCCTGCGGTGCTGGCATCCCATATGGATGCCAGTTCTAGTCCCAGCTGCTCCTCTTCCAATCCAGCTCTCCTCTGTGGCCTGGGAAAGCAGTAAAAGATGGTTCATGTGCTTGGGCCCCTGCACCCACATGGGAGACCAGGAAAAAGCTCCTGACTCCTGGCTTTGGATCGGCGCAACTCCAGCTATCATGGCCATTTGGAGAGTGAACCAACGGAAGGAAGACCTTTCTCTCTGTCTCTCACAGTCTGTAACTCTACCTCTCAAATAAATAAATAAAATATTTTTTTAAAAAAGTACATTAGATCTGAAACTCAGTATTCCAAACATATGTTTTGGAAAATATTGCCCATCCAAGTTACCTGGATTAGATAGTGCATTTTTCCTCTCTTTACCCATTTATCCTCTGTAATTCTTTGGATGTTTATGAAACATAAATAAGAAAATGGAGAATTATGTAGATAATAGTTTATATCATTACTTAATCCAATATTGAAAAAAATTAGAGATGTTTAAAATGCAATTCTACCTGACAGAATCATTACATAGTTAAAAATTAGCAAATCAATCTTATAGCATAATAATAAAGTGAGGCAAAAGCAAAGAAAGCATCATTGAACATTTTTGCTAGAGGTAGAAATAAGTAAACATTTATAGAACACAAATTTACTGTTTGTCATTACTAAATTTAATGCACGCTGGTTTGTATAGTGTTTGGTGGAATCCATACCCCAGCCTTTGTCACAACATCATAACTTGGTTTTGATTACTTAGTCTGGAATATCTCTATTACATTGAAGTAGAAAAATTTAAAAAAGATAATCAGGCACTGATTTTCCTTCACAGGTAGGTGTTTCTTGAAAGGTGGAGTGAGAAGATCTGGACTAAATTATCAGGTCTGGAGTATTTTCTTGCTTTTCCCCATTTACTTTCAGTTTTTCCCCTAATTTGGTAGCCCTGCAAAATGTTACTTTTTATCAAGCAATTTTATTGTGGCACCTCACACCTGTTTCATAAATGGCATTTTCTTTTCCTAGGGATTCAGTTTCTTTTTGAGTGCCGTGCACATCTAATTCAACAAATATTTATCCTGTAGTCCTTCTAATGTTGCCCACTGTTGTTTTCTTCTTTCTCGCTGTGTGTTTTACCCAGGGTTCAATTAATCTTTTCTATATAATCTTGCTTGCACACTTACCTCTGCATCACCAGGGATTAAATCAGCACCCCAAAATCCTTGTTGCTTAGGAATCTTTGGTAAATGGGTGCATTAGAAAAAGCTTAACAAACTGTAGCAGATGTGAGGCACATAGCTGGGGCAAAAGATAATAGCAGGAGGAATAAAGGTTCATGGGAGGCGCTCGATGTCCCCCTCTTTGCCCCATGCGGTATTGACACTGCAGAAATTTATGAGCTTTATTATGAATCTATCAATACTCAACAAGGAGTGGGCATTCGGCACAGTGGTTCAGACACTGCTTAGGGTGCATGCATCACACATCAGAGGCCAGGTTTGAGTCCTGGCTGCTCCATTTCAACTCAGCTTCCTGCTAATCCAGACCCTGGCAGGCAGCAGGTGATAATGGCCCAGTGACCTGGGTCCTTGCCTGCACATGAGAGACTCATGTGGAGTTCCAGTCTCCTGGCTTTGGCCTGGCCTAGCCCTGGCAGTTGTGGGCATTTGGGGACCCATCAGCAGGTAGACAATATCTTACTGTGTTTGTCTCTTTCTCTCTGCCTTTAAAAACAAAATTAAAATTAAGAAGATAAAAATTTAAAAATGTTAAAGTAAACTCTGATCTTGTTAGAATTTTCTAACATGTATATTTGCTCACAGTAACCAGTTTTATTTTGTGTTCATTTCTCACATTTTTAAGAATCCTAGGAAACCAAAAACACAGTCAATGTATATTTGTTAAGTTAATCAATGAAGCCAATCAGTTGGACTGATTTAGGAGTAAAAATACTATCAATATCTTGATTAAAATTCCACCCACATGGAATAGCTAGATTGAGTTCCAAGCTCCTGACTTTGGCATGGCTCAAGCCTAGCTGGTCAGGCATTTGAACAGTGAATTGGTGAATGAGAGCTCACTTTCTGACTATCTGTCTCTCTGCCTCTTAAATGAATAAATAAATAAAATTGAAAATAAACCAAAAAAATTCTTGGTTCCAGAACTGGTATGGAGGAATATCTATAACTGTAAATACATCAATCACTATCACCGCTCAGATACACTCCTGATGTTTAGCATTGCCTTGTCTGTATAGAATATTCTTAGGTTCAATGATTTGTCATAACATGATAATCACAATTTTCCATTTGATCACTAAGGTAGGAGCAGATTAAATATATTAAAGATCCAATTTTTACATGGAGATATGAGACATATGAACATTTTGTTCAGTCATTCCCTTTGCATACTATGAAATGGCAAGTTTTTAACATTCTTTAAAGACAGTTGTAGCCTAGCACCTGTCCATATACAGCGTTTAGCTGCTGATATTTACAAAAATTCCTGCTGATCAATATTTATTGACATAATGAATGGTGGATTATTAGGGTTTACTGAGTTCTTATCAAGTCACTCTGGCTTCCTAGGTAATATTTGTTAACCTAATGAATGATGGGATGTTAGGATTTCCTTTGTGTTTAGAGGTGACTTTTCACTATTAGACAGCTTGAACCAATTCTAAAATTTAGACAGCGAAGCCGGTGTTCAGTACTTCTCAGCCCCACAGACCAGTTGATTAGTCACCCTTTTCCCTACTTATTACTAGGATTCTGACTACAAATATTCCACTCAGTGAAAACATTCGCATTGCTCTTTTTCATTTCCCTAAATAGAAGATACCTCTCTTAGCTCCTGTTTCCAGGAAAGCTGATTTTCTGAAGTATGAGAAATGTGAGACTCAGTTCGGCTGCATGGTTCTCTACCTTTAC
Organism: Oryctolagus cuniculus; assembly: GCF_964237555.1. Lineage (NCBI taxonomy): Eukaryota > Metazoa > Chordata > Mammalia > Lagomorpha > Leporidae > Oryctolagus > Oryctolagus cuniculus. Next base: position 14,875,134 of record NC_091445.1, on the reverse strand, counting down.
CTGTCTGAGGTGGTACAGAGGTACTGTGCACTGAAATGAAATGTTTCATGTACAATATACCTAGGAGGTGAGGGCTTAGCCAACTGGTTAAGACACTGGTTGAAGGCCAGCGCCGCGGCTCACTAGGCTAATCCTCCCCCTAGCAGCGCCAGCACACCCGGTTCTAGTCCCGGTCGGGGCGCCGGATTCTGTCCCGGTTGCCCCTCTTCCAGGCCAGCTCTCTGCTGTGGCCAGGGAGTGCAGTGGAGGATGGCCCAAGCACTTGGGCCCTGCACCCCATGGGAGACCAGGATAAGTACCTGGCTCCTGCCATCGGATCAGCGCGGTGCGCTGGCCGCAGCGCACCAGCTGCGTTGGCCATTGGAGGGTGAACCAAGGGCAAAGGAAGACCTTTCCCTCTCTCTCTCTCTCTCTCTCTCTCTCTCTTTCACTGTCCACTCTGCCTGTCAAAAAATAAAAGAAAAATAAATTAAAAAAAAAAAAAAAGACATTGGAGGACCCGGGTTTAATCCCCAGCTTGGGCTCCTGATTCCAACTTCCCGCCAAGGCAGACTCTGGGGGGCAGCAGTGATGGTGAAAGTAATTGGTTTCCTGACACCCAAGTAGGAGACTTAGATTGAGTTCCTGGTTCCTGGCTTTGACCTGATCCATCCCTGGCTTTTCTCTCTCTTAATCTCTCTATCTCTAAAATGAATAAGTAAAAATGTTTACAATATTTAACAACAAACTTAAAGTAAAATGGAAATATAAGGTATATTTATTAGAAAGAAATACTTTGCTAGGCTAAACCCAAGAAATAAGCAAACACATAAATCATACAATTGTACTTGGTGGGTGAAAGTATGGAATTTAGAATTTTCTAAATTCTAAATTTGAAATTTAGAATTTCCTCCCAATATATAATTCCTCCATGAAGTATGAATGGGATAACTTGGGATGAATTGGAATGAACAGAAACAGTTTGTAGAATACAAATGCCAAGTTCATATTTTGTTCATTGTAAATTAGGCCTTTTATCAAATGAGAACATTGATTTCTGCCAATAGCAACATAGTTAAAACAGAATCACAGGACCATTCAGTAGGAGTACAAAATCAGTTGTCTCAAGTTTTAGAAAATACAACCCAAATTGCAACTAAACTCAAATCAGATTTACATAATATAACATAGAATTAATTAACCAAACAACCAGGGGCCTTTTTTGTCCATCTGGAAATTTACTTGACATATTTTTACGTTTAGTTATAAAACTACAAATTGTGTTTAGAATGCTAACATCAACAAATGAATGATAAGTTAGAATGGCTCACTTTTTAGTGTCTTCTCTAGCCCTCTAGAAGTTACTAGATGAATAATAAAATCTTTATTAATACTTTTATAATGAGCTCTCACTGTAAGAAAAAGCATGCGCCATTTGGAAACTGTCATGTAATGTATACGAAATAGTGAATACATTGGTTATTCATTACCTGATATTTTATAGTTATGAATTTTTCATATCCCTAGAGTGTCATCTTGCCCCAGCTGCCCTGGCACACACCCTGGTTCAAATCAGGGCCAGCCAAACATAAATAAATAAATGAAGTTGAACAGGTAGCACTGCAGGCCCTTTCCCATGATGCAAAGAAAAAGCTTAATCTTGTGTTTAGGAAGATAGCAGTCAGGTAAGTGTTACTAAAAGATATACTAGTTAATTGATGTACTAAATAATTCAAATTAATTTATATTTTGTAATGCTTGTTGTATATTAGTGGATTTGGGACACAGAACACTCAGCATGTCCAAAAACTCGACAGGTTGTAGATATAGCAACAGAAGAAGCCAACACATCCCTAGCTGTTCATTCTGCCATGCCAGAGACATTATCTCCTGAGTTCTAGAAGACATATTTCTTTCCCTTAATAAAACATGAAATTGTACACCACGAAACTCTCTCATTGGCTTTCACTTGGAAAAAGTATCTTTCGGTATCTCATTAATGGTATTTCAAAGAGCCTTTTCTAAAAGATAGGTAATTTTAGAGGAAGATGATAAATTAGGATGCCCTAAGTTAATGTAAATGAAGTATATAATTTAGTAAGGTGGTCTGTTTGCATTAATATTTTCATCATGACACCAAGTGAAATATTCACCTGTAAGGTACACTTAATCCTCTGTGTCAATCACCAAGATTTATGATAACTCAATCATTCTTTCTTATTAAAATATAATAAAGTAAATGAAACTAATGAATATATAAAAATAAAATGGAAATAGTTTTTCTATGAAAAAATCATTGATAAATTACAGAGAGAGGTAGAGACACAGAGAGGTCTTCCATTCACTGGTTCATTGCCCAAAGGCCATAAAGGCCAGAGCTTAGCCAATCAGAAGCCTGCAGCTTCTTCCAGATCTCCCACAAAGGTGCAAGGGCCCAAACACTTGGGCCATTGTCCACTGCTTTCCTAGGCCATTAGCAAGGAGTTGGTTTGGAAGTGGAGCATTGGAAACTCATACCAGCACCCATATAGGAGGTCAGTGCTGCAGGCCAGGACTTTAACCAGCTCTGCCACAGCCCCAGCCCCTAAGTTTTTGAATTTTAGTTTTTATTAATAGCAAATAACTTGGGTCAGATTTTACATTAGATTATTGCCACATGACTCTGTAGGTGCTAAAGTAATATTGCTCTATTTTAAGCTACCTGGACATTTTTGGAACTGAAAGACTTAAACGTTTTCAACTTAAAAATAATCCCTTCTGATTTAGAATCAAAATGGCGTTATTGTTAAACTGATATTAACATTGAGCTGCCATTGTCTCCTATGTAGAAATGGGCCTTAATCTTTTGTATTCTATTAAAGATGATCCAAAGAAATTTCTTATCTCAGAAGTTAAATCAGAATTATACATGCTTTCTCACATTTTAATAACTTCCAGATGGTAAGTAAACTAAAATATAACTAAGAATTCAACAAAAGTGTAGGAAAATATTAGCATAGTACAAAAGACTAAGAACACCAAGGAAGTTATTTTCAAACTAGTTTTTCTTTGCTTTAAAAAATGCCACTGGCAAGAATAATGATGCCTCCATAATGTTACTAGAGTGCTATATTTGTAGAGCAGCATGGAAGCTTCATAAAAGGGTAATGAGTTCCTTAAGTGATAGTAAAATAAGCTCTCATGTAGAGATATGCCGGGTACTACTCTCATGGCCAGCAGTGGAGTTGCATTACCTATTTTGTATCGCAATTTTCACTAACAGAAAAAAAAGAAATTACAGTAATAGTCAAATTTTCCTCACCGCGACATAAAAAAGGACGCTGGTAGAGTTCAACTAAGTGGAGAAAATGATAAAATCTTATATAAAATTTATACTTATTTGGCCATCCTTCTTTATGCAAGCAGGTTATTTGAGTAGATTAGGCATGTATTCCTCTAGCTGATCACAGAATTACCCCAAGACAACTATTTTCAGTTGATTTGCTTTCTTCTGGATTTATCAATTATTTTAGCTTTATAAAATATGCATAAGTTCTTTGACATTTTTATTAAATTATACTTGTCTTTTTTGTTTCATATTTGCATGAAAAATAAGTCAATAAAAGGGTGTCTCAGAATTAGTAAAATATTAGTTGTAAAAGACAATACATTTTGAAAAGTCCTCCATTATGAATAGAAATTCCACAGTAAATTCTATTGACTAATTGCCTATGGAATGAAGAAATCTATTCTCTCCTCTCTCACTATTCCTAATTTGATTTCTTGCTCTTTAACAGCAACAGGAAACAGATGCTCACAAAATTCAGAAATTTCCAGTAAGTGGCAGATACATGAAATATCTTTGTATAATGTCATATTAATTTTGACAAGCCAACATGTTAGGGTGAAGGGAGAGATTATATCTCAGAAACTTGTGAGTATGATTCTAAAAGATTGAAATGGAAATTATGATTTCTGAGGCAGAAATTTTACAAGGAAAACAGAGCAGAGTTGCCAACAAATATGATGGGATCTTCAAAAATTTCAGATAATGACAATTATGAGATAAGCATGCATGGATTTCAAACTTTTTGCACCAAAATTAACTCATCATTTTTAAAAACTATTCATTTATTTATCTAAAGGCAGAATTACAGAGAGATAGTGAAGACAAGGGAAAGAGAGAGGGAGAGAAGAGAATAATAATGAGAAGGGGAGAGAGAGAGAATCTTCCATCTGCTGGTTCTTTCCTCAAATGGCCGCAAAAGCCAGGTTTAGGTTAGGCCAAAGCTGGGAGCCAAGACTTCCATATGGGTCTCCCACATGACTGGCAGGAACCCAAGTACTTAGATCATCTTCCATTGCCTTTCCAGGAGTATCAGAAAGAAGCTGGATCCAGAGTGGAATAGCTGAGACTCAAACTTACATATGGGATGCAGGTGTATAAACCACCAGCGTAACCCAATGCTCAACCACACAGGTCCCTTAACTTATCTTTTAATTCCAAATCTAGAAGAAGTTTTTGAAGTCCATGTGTTATACATGACTGTAGCAAAGGAATTGTGTATTTCCCAAGAAATGTGGTTTCATTAAAAACAGCCTGTCAGCCTCAAAACACTGACGTGTTTTCCAACAAACACGTATGTAAACTCTTCACATAATTCAAATTAAGGCATCTGGAAATGCTTAAATGCATTTAATTTAAATGACAGAATAAGTGCATATGCCTACCATTTATAGACTACACTTTAATAGAAGAGTTAAAGGAGAAAATTATCTTTGATACTGCAAAAGTATCAAAGTCTATGCATGTTTGAAAAAGAGCCACATAAGGCAGCTTTTTCATCTTTGAATCTGAAACTTGATACGGTGTTGAATTATCTGCTCAACTCTATAATTAGAAAATAAATACTAATAATAAATAATAAATACTACTAATAAATTCACAGTTAAGGCGCTATTTCCTTTACAGGAAAGGGGAAGAGAATAAGACATTTGCTTTAAGTTCTTACTGCAAATACACTTGATTTTTTACAAAAGCCAACTTTTTAATGTAATCATTATTCTTAATGTTATTCAAAGCAAATTTTAACACTTAGCATAAAGAAAATTGTAAAATAATTCCCTAATAAATTAACATTTTAAACAACCTGATAATAGTTTCTAACAAAAATTAAAGCAAAGTTCAAAATAACAATGTTTAAAATAATTAAATGTTGGAATAACAAAAACATTGAATAATATTTGAAAATCAGATGCTAATTTTTTCAAGTAATGCAATAAATGATGGGTTGCCTTAGGAAGAAGGGGACCAAATTATTCAACCATCATCCTGACAATAGCAGGTGCAGGTAAATATAACAAGGCCCTGGATTCTATTGTCACTTTTGTTAATTCATTCATTTACTTTCCATTTATAAAGTTATTGTTCAGCAAGAAACCACAGCTAAAAATAAGACACAATGCATCCATTGGTAAAATATTTCTAAATACTAGTGGATAATGTTTCTTCTTGTCATTGTTGTTACCCAGATTCATGCACACAGAAGCAAACCTTTGGCTCTTCGAATGTCCATTACCTGGGTGTGATTTTTAAAATTCTAAGCTGGCCACCAAGACCTTCATCACCCTGTCCAGTGTACACATATCTACATGGCATGTGGATAATACAAAAATTCCTGTGTCAAGTAGGGAAACATCATAGGTGGATGGTCCCAGAAATTTTCCAATAGGTCACTTATGGTGGAATAAGCAGGATGGTAAAACCATTCCGAGCAGTGGTGAACTAGGCCTAAAAGTAACTTAAATCAGAAAATGGACACGAAAGTCCAAGAAGGGCCTCAGAGGTTTGGTGAACCCTAGGAGCTATCTCTGCTCTTCTTCTCCTTCCACCAATACAAAAGATATGGAATGCAAGTTTCACATCTTATGGTGATATTGCAATGCTGGGGATACATTACAAATACTGGGATTTGGTCTCTTGTTTTCAATTAGATGACTTTTACATAAATATAGATTTTTATCTTACTTTGCATATATTGATTATATGATAACTCTGAAAATAAGCTTACACTATTATAAATATTTCATTATCTATCAGGCTTAGTTGTATAACTATGGATGGAAAAATGAGTATCATATGATTGGTTCAGAATATCTAAATAAGAAATAATCTGAGAAAGATAAAAAATTATTCAAATTTGATGACAGTTGTATTCCTATAGCATTACAATTTTAATGTACTTACATTTTATCTACAAATTTTATATCTACATATTCATTTGAACTTATGTATAATACATAAGCATTTTTATGTTTACTTTTTTTCATTTTCTATCTGATTTTGGCACATGTGTCGGCACAAAAAATCCACGTTTTTATTAGAAAGACCATGTAAACAAATAGAAAGCTCACTTAGAAAATGTGCATCATTTCATTGCTATACTCTTCTAAGAGAACAGTTAAGAATGAGAACATCGTATATCAACTTCCTGTAATCATAACTGACAGCAGAATGTTTCTTACATTTAGTTTTAAAGTGAAACCTAGAAATTCTAGTTAGATCTAAACTTAGCTGTCTCCTCAGATTCATCACTTGCTACCATATGCTGTGTTTCTGATCACAATTCTCTACTCTGTGGAGTGGCTACAGATGTCTGCTTTTAAATAAAAACAACGATCACTTTTCCAAAGAATGGACATGGGCCATATTTCTAATTTTAAGTTGCAAAATTTATTCCATTTTACAGATTTATTTTTACAACTGCAAACTTCTTATAAGGTCTGCTGTCTGAGTATTCCAGATAATTCATTTTAATTTTTTTTTCCATTTCAAGTAATATTCTTCAAAGATCGATTTTGAAGTTATATTATGAAATGCTACATGGTTGTTACATTTACTTATTGAAAAAAATCTTTGAGTATAACTCAGTTAATTATATTTTGTTACAATTATTCAACATATACAATCTCAAAACATTTCGTTTTCCTTTAACTTGTGTGAACCTAACATTCAATGGGAAGAGTAGATTTTATGATTTCAATTAAATCCATTATTTCCTATATATTTGATGCTACAAGTTATGGATTTTTGTTGAATAACTCAATGATAACACTGAATCATTCTTTCCATTTATAGAAAACAAATTACTGTTCATTAAAAGTCTCTGTGGGTTTGACCTAGCACTTAAGCTGCCCCTTGGTTTGACTGCATCCCATACCAGAGTACCTGGTGAGAAGTCCACTGCTGTTTACAATGCCAGCTTCTGACAAGTGGGCACTTTGGGAAGCAGCAGGAACTGAATCAGTAAATTGGCCTTGGACACTCACGTAGGAGACCTGGATTGAAACCCTAGCACCCAGCCTCCGCCATTTGGGCAATGAACAAGCAGATGATCTCTCTCTCTCTCTCTCTCTCTCTCTCTCTCTCTCGTGTGTGTGTGTGTGTGTGTGTTTCTTATCTCTGGCTGCCTTTCAAATAAAACAAACAGTGAAGACAATTGAATCACAGCAGTAGTGAGTAGAAAATTTAGATCTGAATCTAAATCTGATTCACTCAACTAAGTCAATCATCACCTTTCATTTTTAGAGAAGCTATACTAAGGATTTTTGGATAGTATAATCTAACAGGCATATTTTATATTTCCGTTTCCAGGTTTCCAAAAACTTCACTAATTATTTGCCTGCCTTTAATTCTTTCCTTGAAGTTTCATTAGAGATGAGGTGGTTCTGTATATCATTTACAAATATGCACACCTGTGTTCATATGTGCACAGATATTCAGAAATACACAATGCTATAAGTCCTTTCAAAGTGCTATACTTAGCAGGGATTGTCTGAACCACATGTATACATATAGGCTCAATGAAAGTTAATATGTCAGGGTGTTGCCATATCTATTTCTAAGCACTTTGATTTTTTTTTTTTATTTGAAATATACATAGTACCTTGTTCTGAACAAATTGATTTATGGTTGTCTCTCACTCTCTCTCTCTCTCTCTCTCTGTCTCTCCAATTCTTAACTTTTCCAAAGAATATATTTTCCTCGTGACAATTTGTAATTCATATTTATATAGTGCTGATAAAACAGGTAAAATTTGAGTCCAGAGAGAAGGTATTAGTTAATTGGCCCAATAGTCCACCCTATAGGATGTACCTAGTACTCCAACTCCATGAAAAATTAAGAGATATTTTAGGTTTCAAAAAAATAATACGGTGTCTTTTTAATTATATTTATATTCTTTGATAATTTTTAGAAATATCATACTCATAAACATAACATGAAAAATATGCAATAATAAATGTAGGGCTATCAAAACTCAAATTCACATAATTCTTCCTAACTTTAAAGAAAATACATTTTATAGAGGGAAATGCTAAATTCACTGGAGGTAAGTGACTTAAATATTTTTTGTTCATTAATTTGTTGGTTCAAAAAAATCATTAGGGGGTAGCAGCTGTGTACAGGTTTTTACTCTAGGAAAGAACAAATGTTACCTGTTACTCATGGAAGAGCTCTTGGCATATTGATCATTGTTAGTATGACTGCACCATTATGAACTGACAATGGTGCTTTTGCAAGTTTTTATTACTTCTTTATTGATCACTTGCTTTTCTTCTTTACTTATCTAAAGAAATAATAAGGAATTTAATTTGCATACTGTATATAATGATTATTATCATTTTCTTATTTAGGAATATATTCATATTAGAAAGTTTTTCTATCACTTATTTCTATTTCTATTTCTGTCACTTTTATATCATTTATTCTGTTGGGTAAAGGGTAGTTTGGCATACTAGAAAACAATTTATTAATTGTGTCATTTTAAGAGAAATATGTGAAGTTTATTAATACAATACAATACTAACAATAATTCATTAGTTCTTTACCTATGAGATTTACTGTTCAGATTCTTTCTTAATGTGTCTTATATTTAATCAAGAGGATAATTATAATTGTGATGATGAAAAGAGATATATAGTTGTTTTATAGTTAAATGCATAAATATGTTGATATCCAATACTGATACATTAAATCATTAATAATACATTATTATCAAAAATTTATAAATACCCCAAAATGGAAATTGTTTTAAAAAAGATTAATTTGATAATATGTTTTCTTCATAATTTAATTTAGTATTTATTATAATATTTATAATAAATTTATATTTATACAAAAATAATTATGTTTATATAATATTTAATTTTTATGTCAGTTTTTTCTGCTCAGTTAAATTCAACACTCATTCAGAGCCACAGAGGGAGAAGGAAAGACAGAGATAGAGAGTGAGAGAGAGATCTTTTATATGCTGGTTCACTCCCAAATGGCCCCAAATGCCAGAGCTGTGGCAAGCCAAGGGGCCCAATCACGTGGCCATCTTACTCTGCTTTCTCTGGTCATTATGTGGGAGCTGAATCAGTAGTGGAGCAGCTGGGACACAGGCACCCATTTGCAATGCCTATGTCCCAAGTAGTGGCTTTACCCGCTATGCCATGATGCCAGCACCCTATTATGATTCTTCATAGATATATTTAAATGATTTTATTTCAACCTTGCCATATATCATGCATTTATTTTATTTTTATCTTCTATTTATTGATCTTCTTTTGAAAACATTTATCTTTCTTTCCATTCCTTCCCTGTAATGTTCCGACATTTAGTTAACCTATTTTTGCTTTTGTAGTAGTTGTCACTAAAATTTAATTGCATAATAAACCTTAAAAATAAACATTATTTTAATATTCTACTTTCAAACAGTGCATAGGGCATGGAATATTATTATTTATCATCACTCTGGTGGTATACTTTATTGTAGTTGTGTATTTATTTATGTCCAATCAGTGTATTCTCTGCTATTGTTTGAATGCTTATGTTCCCAGCAAATTCATATTGAAAATTTTAATCCCCAACTGATGCTAATAGAAAGCAGGCTTTCAGGAAGGTAATCAGGTTGTGAAGGCCAGATCTTCATCAGAGAAACAGTAGACAGCTAACAAGCTCATCTGGCAAATGAGGACAAAATGAGAAGCCTTTATGAGCCAAAAACTGGGTACTTCTAGACTCCAAATCTCTCAGTGTCTTCATTTTAGAAATTAACAGCTGTTATTCATCCCTGCATTTCAGGCACTCTTTACAGAATTTATTCTTTTCCTCTGAAGCATATAATTAGAAATTATTTTAAATAGATAAGATTATCATGATTTTTGACTTATTTAAAAATGTGTTTTGTTTCACCCTTATTGGTGAAAGACAGTTTAGCAGGGTATAAAATTCCAAGTTATCAATCCTTGCCTCTGAAATTTTTGATGCCATCAATCTGTCTAGCTTTCTACTGTTGATTTGGGTAAATAAGCTATTGGCTTTTCTAAATACTTTTCATTTTAAAAATATTTTTTTCAAAAATTATTTGGAAGTCAGAGTTAGAGAGAGTGGAAAAGAGCATGAGAGATTTTCCATCTGCTGGTTCATTCTCCAAATGGCCACAAAAGCTAGGCCTGAGCCAGGTCAAATTCCTGAGGCCAGGAATCACATGCTGGTCTCCAACATGGATGTTGGGGGTCCAAGTACCGGGTCCATCTTATGCAGCCTACCCAAATGTATTGGAGATGTAAGAGCAAGAAGCTGATTGGGAAGTGGAGAGTGGAGAGGACTACAACCATGCCAGTGCTACAAGCAGCAGTTTTACCCAGTGTTACAAATCAATGGACCCTGTTCTCAAACTGCAGGCTACAATTCTGACCACATTTGTTACTTTGATAGTTAATAAGTGCCAATTAGATTTCCCTCACAAAATATTTGCCTTATCTAGATTCTTCAATTTATAGCTAAAACATTTATATTATCTATTAATACTTTTATAACTTATTCATTTCTTCATTATTTCTACTAAACTTTTTATTTGTGATTTTTGAAAATTTTCCTATTATACATTAAAAGATGTTTTCACTGTTTTCTGTTTACTTTTAGTCCTAACCCTTATATTCTAACAATTATAATTTTCTGCTTTATATTTAATAATTTCTACTTTTTTCTGGCTTGTGTTTTTAATTTTCATTTCCTCTCTTTTTTATGCTTCCGTAACAGAATTTTGGCTTAATATGTTTCTGTTCTTTGTAAATTTCAATTATGAAAAATATAAAATGTAAACTATGCCTCTCAGAAATATTTGAATATATACAATAAATTATGAAATGATAACTTTCCAAAGAGTCTCATGGTCTTCCATATATTGTCCACTGGTTTTGGTTGTCCCAACTTAACCAAATCAGCTTTGGAAAGAATTATAATAAATCACATATCAATTAAATTCATCTATAAGGACATTAGAAGTGAATTTTCTTCCTAAACTATTGAAAATATTCTCTCCAGGACTCTAGAAAGTCTGCTTAGAACATTCCATCTTGCTATATTACTACATATTACAGGTTGTCAACGTGCTATTGAAACGCATTTTATGAAAAATCTATGCATAGTTTTCAAAAACTTTTGCACAAAATTATGTTTTGATTGCATTTTTCACAAACTTTTCCACATTCCCTTATATTATGCCTATATGTCTAGATTTTATGTCAAGAAATCATTGACCTATCTTGCAGAGCCAGTGAATCTTATAGGGAACAGCCATGGCACTCAAATACTGTCACAGAGAGTTTCAAATGTCTAAAAATAGAAAATACTATTCGATTTCTCTGCCTTCCCTATATATATGGAATTATTTGTTCCTAGCTAATTTCTTAATGGTTTCCAAACCATAGGAAATAAAAAACTGATGTTAAAAAGATGGTATTGCTCAGTTAATGTCTTTAAAGAAACAGAGAAATATTAATTCATACCAAAATTGAATTGGTCTCAACAATCAAATTGATTGATAGGCATTGTAGCCTAACAGGTTAAATTGCCATTTACAAGGTGGCATCACATATCAGAGCACCAGTCTGTGTCACAGCTACTCTGTGTCTCATCCAGCTTGCTGTTAATGTTCTTGAAACAGGCAGTGGAAGATGGTCCAAGTCCTTTGCCCCCTGCCACCCAAGTGGGAAACCAGGATGGAAACCTGGCACAGACCTGAATGCTTCAGCCATCTGAGAAGCAAACTGCCTCCCACCTTTGTCACTCTGTCAAATAGATAAATAAATAATTTAATTAATCTTTTTAAAAGTCAAACTTACTAGATTACAAATGAGCATTCTATTAAGTTCTTCCACTGGTAATATACAAAGTTATTTAGAGAATTTATTTAAATCTCACACCTATCATCAGAGGGGTAGATTAAGAGTTCTACACATACAGCAAACTAATCTCCACTATAGAGTAATACTAAGTTATTTAGGATTTGCTAATTTAATTGCCAAACATAGCTCATCCATTGATGCATAGAAATTTCCTTGATGGCATGATATACTTTGAGACCAGAATGGCCGTTTTCTTTGCCCACAGTATTTTGGAGTCAACAAACCCTCACCTGGGTGTTACTCTGCAAAAGCTCCATTTAATGGGGGCCTCACTGCAAGAGAAAATGCTGCAACAGGGAGCTGGCGCTGTGGTGCAGTGGGTTAAAACCCCAGCCTGCAGCGCCAGCATCCCATGTGGGTGTCCATTCTAGTTCCAGCTGCTCCTCTTCCCATCCAGCTCTCTGCTATGGCCTGGGAAAGCAGTAGAAGATGGCCCAAGTCCTTGAGCCCTTGCACTCACATGGGAGACCTGGAGGAGTCTCCTGGCTCCTGGCTTCAGATTGGCTCAGCTCTGGTCATTGCGGTCATTTGGGGAGTGAACCAGCAGAATGGAAGACCTCTCTCTCTGTGTCTCTACCTCTCTCTGAAACTCTGTCGTTCAAATAAATAAAATAATTCTTTAAAAAAAAATAGGAAAAAAATAAGAAAATGCTCCAATAGGTCCAGGCTGTTGTGAAATCAGTCTGCTTCTTGGTGCATGTGACCCTGGAGATCCAATGCTCCTTAATGGAAGAGTCAATGGCAGATAGTTGTTATTTGGGGCTTGAGAAGCCTCCTAGGTGAACCCTAATACCCCTTGGAATCTTTTAGCAAAGCCATGCCAATTTATGTGGGTAATTGTTCTCCTGTTGAGACAGAGCTTTTGCTCTGCAATTGGGCTTATCAGAAACTGAATGCTTACTGATAGCCACCAGGTCAACCTGACCTGAGCTTTTAATCATGAACTGAGTACTGCTTATCCCACTGGGCCATAAAGGTAGGCATACACAGCAGCACTCAATCATTGAGAGGAAGTAGTGTATGAACACTCTGAGGCTCACATTGACCATAAAACCACAAATCACGTGAAGACAAAAATGCTCATGCTTTCCACTCCTACTGCACTGCAGTCTCCCTTAGCATCTGCACCTATGCGTGGGGAACCGCAGGCTGCCCACCTGTGGGAACTTCCTCACTTTGCTGTTTGCATGGCCTGTTGAAACAACTTGTGCAAAACAAGTTAAGGAAGTGCTGGCTGCAGAGCAAAACAAGTCAAGGAAGTGCTAACCACAGGATGTCCTGAAGACACAAACAACCCCGATGGAGCAAGATGAACTTTCGTCCTGAGGCACTATGTGCCCTTCAACTTGATTGGACTGTGCCTGCATGGACTGCATGTGAACAGACTTGCCATTGGCTGGGAGCGTCCTGCGAGGGGAACCTTGGGTATATAAGGGGGATAGTATTGTGCAGAGCAAGGGCTTGGCTTCTTTTCTTTCGCCTTGCATCTGGATGAATAAAGTTCCATGAGAACCGAGTAAGCAGTGATTGTGTCTTTACTACGCTGGACTCTCACTGGCGAGCGTCCAGCACCTATGACTTCATGGGAAGTTCCTTTTGGTCACTTGATAGCTGAAGGGAAGACTTGGGCTTGGTCTATAGTTGATTCCACACAACATGCAGGAACCATCGGACAACTGCCTCACTGTAGCCACCTTCTGTGATGTATTTAAAGGGTGATGATGAAGGAAAACCTTCACCATGGGCAGCAATTCAAGCAGAGAAGTTCGTTTTCCATTTTGCTTGGAAGAAAGGAGAAGTGATCAGAGATATATCAAATATACACTGAATCACGGTCGATGGCCAGTGGTTGATTGGATGGTCATAGTTGGAATGAACATTATTGGGAAATTGATGATGAGAGAGTCTTAGGAAGACATATGTAGGTAAAACTTTCCAGATGGGTGAAAATCATAACAGTGTCTTTCATGATGGATTGCTGCCATCATGGAAGGGACAGCGCTTTTTGTTTCTACTGGAATACACATTTATACTGGAAATGCATTTGCCTTCCATGCCCGTAATATTTTTGCCAAAACTACCATCTGTAGACTTACAGAATACCTGATGGAACATCATGCTATTCCACAGAGCATTGCTTCTGATCAAGGAACTCATTACATAGCAAATGAAATGCGGCAATGGGCCCATACTCATGGAACTCACTGGTCTCACCATATCTACACATATATGTGTATATACATAACTAGATAATCTTCCTGCTGAATGAATGATTATAAGAAAGAATTTACAGCAAAGTAAACAAATGAAAGAAATAAAAAATAACTTAAAGGTTACCATATTTGAAAAATATGAAAATCCAACTCACATTTTTTTTTAACAACAGAGCATTTTATCATAGGGGAGAGAGGGAATGTTAGCTGATATCAGTCCTAAGAAATGGAAAATAGAATGAATTAAATGATAGAATTATGGAAAATCTTTTTTTCCTGAACACTTATCAAAATTAACTACAATGAATATGCATTTTGTAACCAAGGACAAATAAATGCTAGTTTTAAATTAATAATTATGACTCAGGATTATTTTTCTTCTGATTATGACAATGCAATTGATATTATACTTGCTCTCTGGCTAAGACTAGCTAGCATCTGGACAATACATATAAAGTTACTGCTTGAGGCATTATACAATAGACAGTGATGGACTAGGATCGCTGAGTGAAGGAAACAAATGAGATGTTATTTATAATTTGCTTTGCTTTTGTCTGGTTGCAGTTTTTTTTTTTTTTTTTTACTTTGTTACATAGAGAAAGAACATAATCAGTACACTCTGTTCAAATTTAGTTTGATGAACCACAGATCTTAGATGGAGACTGAGGGTGCTTGATATTCTCAGGTTGAGTAGTGGAGAAGAATGACCTGTACAAGGAAAGTGTTCCATAAATCAAGTGATATTGTTTGGCGCTGACTGGATACTAATCAGCACATTGGTAGAGTAAAACTATGACCGAGCACAGAAAGCTGACTGGAACTCTGTCAGCAGAATAATTCCCGAGTCATTCCGAGTTGGGTAGCATAAAAGTTCTTATCAGAATAAGCAAAGAATGTTTATGAAGACTTGAGTTTCGACTAGAGACTTCAGTACGGCCAACTATGACAGCAAGACTGAATTAGCCCTAAAGTATTATAGTTTATCTTATTCCGACAGGGTCATAGTCAAAGTGGAAGTTCTCTCCTCCCTTCAGAGAAAGGTACCTCCTTCTTTGATGGTCCTGTTCTTTCTATGGGATCTCACTCGCAGACATCTTTCATTTAGGTGTTTTTTTAAATTTTTTTTTTTTTCACCAGAGTGTCTTGGCTTTCCATGCCTAAAGTACTCTCATTGGGCTCTTCAGCCAGATCCGAGTGCCTTAAGGGCTGATTCTGAGGCCAGAGTGCTGTTTAAGACATCTGCCATTCTATGAGTCTGCTGTGTATCCCGCTTCCCGTGTTGGATCATTCGCTCCTTTTTTATTCTATCAGTTAGTATTAGCCTTGACAACTCATGACTAGAGCCTAGGGAGATTACTGATGCCATAAACAAGAGTATCAATTTGTTAAGTCAACAACAGGAGTCACTGTGTACTTACTCCTCATGTAGGATCTCTGTCCTTAATGTGTTGTACAATGTGAATTAATGCTATAACTAGTACTCAAAGAGTATTTTACACTTTATGTTCTCTGTGGGTGCAAACTGATGAAATCTTTACTTAATGTATACTAAATTGATCTTCTGTATATAAAGAGAATTGAAAAATGAATCTTGATGTGAATGGAATGGGAGAGGGAGTAGGAGATGGGAGGGTTGCAGGTGGGATGGACGTTATGGGGGGGGGGGAGCCATTGTAATCCATAAGCTGTACTTTGGAAATTTATATTTACTAAATAAAAGTTTTAAAAAAGTATTATATTTGAGAGTGTTTACCTATACTAACATATAATGTATAATACTCTGTTTATTCTGTTTCTGAGTGTGGTATTTTATAAATTCTTTATTTTATACCTTTGTTAAATTCAAAAATTCTATATCGGTGCTGACTTTCTGTATACTTATATACTGTAGCATCAATTACTAAGAGAAAAGAAGTGTAATATCCATTACAATCTAAAATTAATAATGTAAGTATCTATCCTAAGAAATCAAGATACAAGGGAGAAAATTAACCATGAGGCAAGTAGAAATAAATAATAAAGATAAGACCAGAAAGCAATGGGGTAGACAGCGGAACAAGAAGGGAAAAAAAATGAAACAAGAAAATTTTTGTTTAAAAGAATAATAGCTATGAAATCTTTAACATATCTGAGAAAGAAAAAATGAGAAAAAACACAAATTAGTACATTTTTGTTTTAAAAACGTTTCATCCTAAAGAATCTCTACATTGTTATATGAGGAATATACAAGTAATTAATACCAATGCACAAACAATTTAAATGTAATTACACATTGCCAGAGAGTCAAGGATTACTAAACCACCACAAGAAAAAATGCAAAATATAAATAACCCTGCTAATATTAAAGAAATTAAACTTATAATTGAAAGTCTTTCTGACAAATGAAACCCTGGGACCATATAATTTTAGTGGTGAATGCTATCAAATTTTAAAGTTAGAATAAATCCAAGTGCACACAAATGCTTTCAGAAAATAGAGGAGCAAAAAACTCAAATTTTCTTTGGTAACATTATTACCTTGAAAAAACAACCCAAAAAGGGTATCACTGATGCAAAAATCAAGTAGGGGTATTATAAGAAAATTGAACTGTAAGGCCTTATGAATATAGATACAAA
The DNA here is from genome assembly GCF_964237555.1 of Oryctolagus cuniculus. NCBI lineage: Eukaryota > Metazoa > Chordata > Mammalia > Lagomorpha > Leporidae > Oryctolagus > Oryctolagus cuniculus. Next base: position 14,858,114 of record NC_091445.1, on the reverse strand, counting down.
AATCCTCAGAAATGTGTTGAAGAGCTGAATCAAGAAAAGTCATTTAAAAATAGATTTTGTCCCAGGATCTTCACACCGAAAATAACAGCTGAGAGACATTGAAAGAACCAGCAATTTCACTGCTATACTCCCACTATCTCTCTATACATCTCTCCTACATGAAAGCTCATAAGAGTGTTGTTCATAATGACTCCACAGTAAAAGCACATTAAATTTTTATCAACAAATGAATAAATACTGGTATAACATATAGCATGACCCTATACAGAAATAAAAGAAAAGCTACTGATAAAGGGAATAATTTGGAAATATCTCCTAATATCCTTTGGATATATATTCATTTCATTTGGATATATCTTCCAAGTCATTCTTAGCAAAAAAAAAAAAAAAAAAAAAAAAAAAAAAAAAAAAAAAGGGCCATACTTTTCCCCAAAAAATGTAAACTATGCGGTTTCATTCATATGAAGGTCTCGAATAGACGTGGCTGTTCTATAGTAACAAAAATTCACATAAGCCATTGTCTAATTTTGGGATCTGGGGAAATTCATTGCACCAGATAGCAAGGACATTCTTTGGGAGACAGGAATGTTCAATAACTTGGTTGAGATGGTGGTTACACTGATGTATACATTTGCAAAAACTTATCAAACCTCACATTTCAATACAGGTTTATTTAATGTAAACAATATCAGTGAATTTCATATTTAAAATTTAATACCAATAATGAGATTTATTTTTGCAAATAATTTAACAAATTATAAAAAGGAATTAATCTTTAATGTGAATTTCTTGAGTAAGTAGACAACTTGTACATAAGAACTCTCCTTTTAAGCAAATTATTTTAAGAAAAATGTTTATGGGGCCAGTGCTGTGGCACACTGGGTTAATCGCAGGCCATTTGGGGAGTGAACCAATGGAAGGAAGACCATTTTCTCTGATCTCTCACTGTCTGACTCTACCTGTCAAATAAATAAAAATAAAAAAATCTTTAAAAAAAGAAAAAAATATTTATGATTTTTATACCAAATCCTGTATGAGATAATCACTAATGATGAAAACCTATCAATTAAATATTAAAAATTTTTATGTTAAATTTATTAATACACTGCTTCCTACAAACAGTTGAGAATGTTTTCTTAAACTTTGAAACTCTAGGACTAGATGGAGTTAAATTTCAAAGGGACTTATCCTGATTTCAAATGTTTATAAAGCCTTCACCAGACCTGACTGAATAATTGAGAGATCATTTGACCATAAGTTCTCACAGGGCAATAATTAGGAAAAAAATAACAAATATTTAAAGTCATCCATAATTTAATTATTTTAAGGAAAACTACCCTACCTTATATTTATAGACTGCTGTTTAGAAATAAACATTTTAGATGTTTTATGTGGACATAAAAGCTTCTTCTGAAAAACCATATTGATTTTTTCCTTTGGAATTTTATCTTTGGCTTTCCAATGACTAATTAGGCTTTAATATTGGTAGGCATGATTGAAATGTACTTTTTGAAAATCGCCTGTCATGTATCTTACATCTTTACATATGAAATATTACATGTCTAAATACACAAAAATAACATCAACATGTAACACCATTAAAGCATTAGGAATGCATTTTAAATAAACCTCATGAGAGGTCTCTGATACAATGAACATAATGAAAATTAACACAATGTGAAACAGCAGAAATGGAATCATGACCAGCATAAATCGATGTTCAGTCTGGAAGTTCTAAAAAGATCATATAATGCGGAAAACAATTATCTTAAGAGGTCTAAGTAACAAGAAGGCCATAAAGCTATTATGGTCACTCTCAAGAGTGTTCCCCTTTACCTTATTATTGAGCTGTTAAAATAAAACACCAAAACTATGCTGTAAGCTCAGTGACCTCTCCATCACTTAACATGAATGCTTTGTGTTCCGAGGAAGGTCACAACACCAAGTTGACCAAAGATCAAAAAGGTTTTGTAGCCTAAATAGCATATATCATGCAATTTTCAAAAAGGTTGTGACCTGCCTCTATTATAAAAAATAAATAAAAATATTTTTATTTGCTTTTCAAATATTGTACATTAATTTCAATACAGTGAATGCAAGCTCCTTTCTCAACCTAATTTTCATTCAATCTCAATTTTCCAACTTTTTATCAGAAAACACGTGATTCATGTAAACAAAATAGTACCTCCATTCTAGTATACATATACTTAGTATATGTCTTTCATTTGCAATTCAACTTATTTATTTGAATTTAGAAGATTTGATAGTTATATTCCATCTCTCTATGGAGAGCAGGTCTGCTGACTAAGTTTCATAGAGTTGCAGAGAAAAAAGAGGCCTTAACTATTCAGGCCTTACTTAACTATTCATGTATATACAAGCCTTGCTTATTCTGAATGGGTTATAAATAAAAAGTAAATGATGTAGTTTCTCTTTTCCTCTGCATGAGATGCCTATCTTGGCAAGTTTATGCAAAATTCATTACCCTTCAATTTCATAGAAAATTTCCACAATATTTGTTTTTGGGCAATCTGACAATAATGCAATTTCTTTTCAATAGTAAAATACTCAGTTTTTGTCTTTCCACTTATGTGAAAAGCTGTTGATGAAAATGTACAATTGCATTTATAAAGCGATGTTTAAGATGTTGGATGAGTGAGCAAAAATGGACCAATTGTGCCTAAGGGGTGCTCTTTCTTACTCTGAAGCAAAATTAGCTAAAATTGAGATTTCATAAAACTTACCTTTATAAATATTAATATTGCATCTTTCCAGAACTACTATTCTGCTTTCCATCCTCAGATGTATCACACATATTATCATAATAATAATCTAAAAATAGGGTGAAAATTGGTTGGTAAGATTGCCTTTAGGCTGACATTATTGTGAAACTATCAGGAATGAAATGCTGAATCAGGGGATATGGGATAGTGTCTTCTAGAAATTAATTCCAGTTGAGACTTTGTGAAACCTTAATCACATAATCCTGATTTACCAAAAATCATTCTTAAGAAAATTTAGTGCTCAGGATAACTTCTGGGAATCAAATTTTATGATAATGTATAAGAAAGTGAAAGGCAACCCTAGATGCACAAGCTCGTTCTCACTCAGAGCCTCAAAAACTTTAATAACGATTCGAAGGAGTGAGAAAGTAATTTGATTTCCTTATCCACTCAGTCTGAGGTTTCTGTTGAAACTGCTTGTTAATGCCAATTGATGTTCATTTAATCTCACCCATTTTGCTCACTGAGAAGTGCACCAGCCTGACCAACTTATTTCGTATTGTTAACAGAAAAGCCTACTGTGCTCATTTAGTTGAACGATCAGGTATAAAGAGAACGGAGGGCATGAAGTCATATTCTAAGTAGCTCAATTTTTTGGCTGAGCAA